>NC_089839.1:309021454-309321454 GCF_035609145.1 Eleutherodactylus coqui
TAGATGATGGGAGAGATCTCTGTATTGACCCCTGATATATCTATACATAGTTATTAGAGCACCCCCTTGTTACAGTCCTGGGTATAAACAAATGATGGGAGAGATCTCTGTACTGACCCCTGATATATTATACATAGTTATTAGAGCGCCCCCTTGTTACAGTCCTGGGTATAATAGATGAAGGGAGAGATCTCTGTTCTAACCCCTGATATATTATACATAGTTATTAGAGCGCCCCCTTGTTACAGTCCTAGGTATAATAGATGAAGGGAGAGATCTCTGTTCTGACCCCTGATATATTATACATAGTTATTAGAGCGCCCCCTTGTTACAGTCCTGGGTATAATAGATGATGGGAGAGATCTCTGTACTGACCCCTGATATATCTATACATAGTTATTAGAGCGCCCCCTTGTTACAGTCCTGGGTATAAACAAATGATGGGAGAGATCTCTGTACTGACCCCTGATATATTATACATAGTTATTAGAGCGCCCCCTTGTTACAGTCCTGGGTATAATAGATGAAGGGAGAGATCTCTGTACTGACCCCTGATAGATCTATACATTGTTATTAGAGCGCTGTCTTGTTACAGTCCTGGGTATAATAGATGATGGGAGAGATCTCTGTATTGTCCCCTGATATATCTATACATTGTTATTAGAGCGCCCCCTTGTTACAGTCCTGGGTATAATAGATGATGGGAGAGATCTCTGTATTGACCCCTGATATATCTATACATAGTTATTAGAGCACCCTCTTGTTACAGTCCTGGGTATAAACAAATGATGGGAGAGATCTCTGTACTGACCCCTGATATATTATACATAGTTATTAGAGCGCCCCCTTGTTACAGTCCTGGGTATAATAGATGAAGGGAGAGATCTCTGTTCTAACCCCAGATATATTATACATAGTTATTAGAGCGCCCCCTTGTTACAGTCCTAGGTATAATAGATGAAGGGAGAGATCTCTGTTCTAACCCCTGATATATTATACATAGTTATTAGAGCGCCCCCTTGTTACAGTCCTAGGTATAATAGATGAAGGGAGAGATCTCTGTTCTGACCCCTGATATATTATACATAGTTATTAGAGCGCCCCCTTGTTACAGTCCTGGGTATAATAGATGATGGGAGAGATCTCTGTACTGACCCCTGATATATTATACATAGTTATTGGAGCGCCCCCTTGTTACAGTCCTGGGTATAATAGATGATGGGAGAGATCTCTGTACTGACCCCTGATATATCTATACATAGTTATTAGAGCACCCCCTTGTTACAGTCCTGGGTATAAACAAATGATGGGAGAGATCTCTGTACTGACCCCTGATATATTATACATAGTTATTAGAGCGCCCCCTTGTTACAGTCCTAGGTATAAATAGATGATGGGAGAGATCTCTGTACTGACCCCTGATATATTATACATAGTTATTGGAGCGCCCCCTTGTTACAGTCCTGCGTATAATAGATGATGGGAGAGATCTCTGTACTGACCCCTGATATATTATACATAGTTATTGGAGCGCCCCTTGCTACAGTCCTGGCTATAATAGATGATAGGAGGGGGTGGCCTTGCCATGGCAGAGTGAGCACGCTCTAATCGGAGCTCCCGTTCCTGGGGGTGACTTCAGCCTGCCACAGCATACATCCCTCAGCCACTTTGAGCCACCATGGGCAGCAATAGAAAGAGCGACATACAGCAGCGCCTGGGAGCGCAGACAGGGGCTCCTGCCGGCCGGGGAATCTATACTTTCCTCCTCGGCAGCCAGTGATTCCCGTCCCGACTGAGGAGAGGAGAAAGATGGCGCCGTCAGCGTGCAGGAGAAGACACTGCCGGCAAGAAGTTCAGTGGCAGAACGGCGTGATACAGACCAGAGCCCCCCCAACTACTCACCGCTGGTGCTTCAGACGTGATTCATCATAATCGCACTGACCCACAAAAGTAAAGTTATCACGCCACTTCTGAAGCAGTGTACACCGTATAAGACCCCCCATCCTCCAAAAGATGGTGCAAATGTGTTTTTTTCCCATTTCACTCCACTTAGAAATGTGTACGTTTTTGAGTACATTACGGCACGACTGAAAAACACAACTTGTCCCCCAAAAATCACAAGGTCTCAAACAGACACTTTGATAGATAAATAAAAGTTATGATTTTTTGATATTGGGGAGGAAAAAGCAAAAATGAGGAAAAAAAAGGGCCGAGTGATTAAGGATGATTCCAATAATAAATATTAATTCCTACAAGAACCTTGCAGAGCCGGCAGTGAGATTCCTAAGAAGCATCCCTCGCGCTCCGTACGTACCGTCAATGCTTTTAAAGTCCAGCAGGTAACTGCGATTATCCACCTGGTAGAGCTGGAGACTCATCTTCACGTAATTACCGGTTACTGGATTCTTCCGCCGAACTCGCAGATGATAGGGGTTCACCACCTGGGGAGAGACATACCGTGAGGGTGGGCTTCCGACATCTCTGGCTGAGGGCTACATGCCAATAATGAGGTGGATGGGGGTCTAATGGAGCTGGGAAGTCGAATGTATAAGCCAGGACTCAATGTACAATAATTGTAGGGGAACCAGGATCCGTCTACTTCAGATTTCAAGGGGAACTCCATGATCCTATATAAGTGTGTCTATGAATGTACATGTAAGAATGTGTCTATGTATCTGTTTGTAGGTATAGTAAGTAGACTGTCAGAAACAACCTAAAAGTTAGAGGCGGTACAACAGGGTACTAGAGCCTCCATGCCAGCCGGTATCACATCTTGTATCCGAGCTAGAGGTGGTACAACAGGGTACTAGAGCCTCCATGCCAGCCGGTATCACATCTTGTATCCAAGCTAGAGGTGGTACAACAGGGTACTAGAGCCTCGATGTCCTCCCATATCATATCTTGTATCCAAGCTAGAGGTAGTACAACAGGGTACTAAAGCCTCCATACCCATCGGTATCACATCTTGTATCCAAGCTAGAGGTAGTACAACAGGGTACTAGAGCCTCCATATCCACCGGTATCACATCTTGTATCCAAGCTAGAGGTAGTACAACAGGGTACTAGAGCCTCCATATCCACCGGTATCACATCTTGTATCCAAGCTAGAGGTGGTACAACAGGGTACTAGAGCCTCCATGCCCACCTGTATCACATCTTGTATCCAAGCTAGAGGCGGTACAACAGGGTACTAGAGCCTCCATATCCACCGGTATCACATCTTGTATCCAAGCTAGAGGTGGTACAACAGGGTACTAGAGCCTCCATGCCCACCTGTATCACATCTTGTATCCAAGCTAGAGGCGGTACAACAGGGTACTAGAGCCTACATGTCTACCTGTATCACATCTTGTATCCAAGCTAGAGGCGGTACAACAGGGTACTAGAGCCTCCATGCCCTATTGTATCACATCTTGTATCTAAGCTAGAGGTGGTACAACAGGGTACTAGAGCCTCCATTCCTGCCAGCATCACATCTTGTATACAAGCTAGAGGCGGTGCAACAGGGTACTAGAGCCTCCATGTCCGCCTGTATCACATCCTGTATCCAAGCTAGAGGTGATACAACAGGGTACTAGAGCCTCCATGTCCGCTGTATCACATCCTGTATCCAAGCTAGAGGTGATACAACAGGGTACTAGAGCCTCCATGCCCGCTGTATCACATCTTATATCCAAGCTAGAGGCGGTACAGCAGGGTACTAGAGCCTCCATGCCCACCTGTGTCACATCTTGTATCCAAGCTAGGGGCAGTACAACAGGGTACTAGAGCCTCCCTATGAGGGGTCGGTTCTCCACAATAAATGACCCTTTTGCTCTGATCTTGTAATCACTTATATCAACATTACAATCACAGAGAAAGTTACATCCCAACAACTTCAGGGGAGGGACGTTGCTGACCAGGAGCGTGTGTGTATATATATATTAATCACACATACTCCTAAGGGAGGGATGTCACTGACAATTAACAAGCTGTGACCAGATCATGCGCATTGGAGTACATTTAATATATGATGCACTAGTTTCTGCTGCACTATGGAAGAAATCTGCATAATGCAACACATGAAGTTGCTGCAGGAAATCGGACCCAAAACAACAGTCCAGAATAATCATCTCACCTTCCATTCGAAATCCAGCTGCTTCATGGCCCTGTACACTTCGGCCATAATGTCGTGAGGTTTGCTTTGGCTGCGGATCCCAAGGTGCCATTTGGCTTTCTTTACCGCTAAGGGCTTCGGTTTGGTAGTGTTCAGGGCATCCAATGGATTCCTGGCTTTAGGACTATCAGCAATTAAAGGTGGCATCCGTTCCGGGTGAGGTTTGACCCCAGGGATGTGCATCTCATCCATAAAAGATCCAGTGGGTGGACTGGAGGCGAGGTAGAATTCACTGGCCTGGTTCATGATCCTTCGGTTGTCTATGATGAGATGGTAAGCCACCGCCAGCTGGTCTTGTGGGTCTCCGCTGTACAGGCTGTTCATGAACTCCGATTCTGTGCACTCAAATTTTTCACAAACTTCCTTCACGGCTTCGTCATCGATCACATTGGCGTCATAGGATGGGTCTTCTGGGAACAGGTAGCTGGGGAGATCCTGCTTAAACCACTCATGCTCTCTGGAGAACAAACAAAATATGGTCAATTAAATGCAATATCCAACAAAGAAGAATTTATGGAATAAATCTAGATAATTCACCCAAAAGGGATCTTGATGGGTCATAGAATTGTGTTAGAAGGCCACAATGTTGGAGACTTGTAGAAGAGAACCATCTACCTTTATCTCAAGCATCCATCAAAGGCTCCATTCACAAGGCTTGGTCCTTCAGGGAGATCAACCCAACCCAACCCAGCCCAGCCATCACTTAGGTAGCGTCTATCACGTTCTTGGGTCAGGGCTTGACTAATAAAGACCATACCATGGATTACCAGTTCAGTCTACAATATTTAGGTACTTTATAGGTGAACAAACAATAATTTCTGTATTCTTGCATGGATTAAAGGCAATCTCTGTACACATGGTGGAAAAATTTATGTTCACTAGCCATCATTCTTCTTGCCAAAGGAATCATCAGTAGATGAGATTTCATATAGATTAGGGCATTTTACAGAGGTTTTTTCTGTACTAATTACAAGACAAGACACAATAACCCCCCCACCATGAAATGTTAGCGGTGGCTTTAATAATGCCTCATGAATGCTCAGTTAACTCATATTGATGTCATAGTGCTGGTGTGATGACATCATTAGGTGTAGATCATCAGTTATTAAAGAATATAACCCACACCTCCCCCACTTCCTATATGGTACAATGTACTGTAATTTGACCACTACTGGAAACCAAAGAAGCAACTCAAAAACACAACCACCACAAAAATAACACTCGATGTTTCCCATTGGCACCAGGTGGTATCATTTTGGTATTATGTATTGGTTGCATGTAGACCAGTAAGGTGAAATGAGGGTCACCGACACAATATTTTCCCCATGATTTGGCAACATTGCCTTGTGGACCAAAATATGGCATCAATAGGTCCACACCACCAGTCAATGCAGTATAACCCACACTTCACCTACTTCCTATAGGCTACAGTGTAATTAGACAACTAATGGAAACCAAAGAATCTACTCAAACCGCTCAACCACCAGTAGAATAACTCAACGTTTCCCAGTGGCACCAGAGGGTATCATTTCGACATTATGTATTGGCCCTCATACAATGTTTTGGCCATGGTTTGGCACAATTGCCTTGTACACCTTTCAAATAGTCAGAAGACAAAACCCAACAACACTGAGTCCCACCAAGACATATTAGCTCTGGCTTTAAAGGGCTCCTGGATGCTCAATTCTCTCTTAATGATGTCACAGTGCTGGTGTGATGACATCATTAAGTCCTGTCTGCCTCATTTCCTATAGGGTACAATGTAATTTGACCACTACTGGAAACCAATGAATCAACTCAAACAACCCAACTGCCACTGGAATAATCTTCCACCTTTCCCATTGGCACCGGGTGGTATCATGTTGGCATTACCTATTGGTTTTACGTAGGACCTGTGTAGTGAAGATGAGGTATGCCCACATGCAATGATTTGTAGATCTCATCTGGCCATATTTTATTCACATAGAACATATCAGAAGGGGGAGGGGGACATTGTTCCAGGTCATTTAAAAAATATTAACTCATTTAGAAATAGATGGCAGCAACACATCTCACGAAAATTAGGCGGGGCCAGGCCTACCATTCTGTAGCATCCCTTCTTCTGGGAAGTGAGGAGACCAGTGCCTCTCATAATGTGTGCGCTGCCCATGCCATAGGCACTAATGCAACCCCATACCATCAGAGATGGAGGACTGTGCGCTGATAACAAGCTGGATGCTTCCACTCCTCTTGAGTCCGCAGGATACGGCGTCCGTGGGTTCCAAAAAGAATTTAAATTTTTCATTCATTTGACCACAGAACAGTTTTCCATTTTGGCGCAGTCCATTGTAAATGACCTTTGGCCCAGAGAAGACGCCGGCGTTTCTGGATTGTGTTGATATGTGGCTTCTTCTTTGCATCATACAGCTTTACCTTACATTCGTGGATTCCACGGTGTTCACAGTGATTTCTGGCAGTATTCCTGAGCCCATGCAGTGATTGGCATTACAGAGTCATGCTTGTTCTTAATGCCGCCTGAGGGCCCGCAGATCTCCAGCATTCAATATTGACCTTTGGCCTGGTCCCTTCTGCACATTCGTTTCTCCAGATTCTCTGACTCTTTTGATGATATTATGTATTGTAGATGGTGGATATTCAAAATCTTCACGATTTTATGTCGATGAACATTTTTCTGAAATCGTTCCACAGTTTTTAGTCACAGTGTCTTCCCAGATCGGTGACCTCTGACCATCTTTGCTTCTGAGAGACTTGGCCTCTCTAACATGCTCTTTGTATAAAGTCATGTGACTTCGTAGAAAATTGACCCTGCAGCTGTTTTTCATTAGTTCCACTTACTTCTCCTGACTTTCGTTACCCAACTTCTGTGAGATGTGTCGCTGCCATCAGTTTTTAAATGAGTAAATTTTTTTTTTTATGAACAATGTCTTGCCCCCCCCACCTCCCCTCCCCCTCTGATATGTTCTATTGTGGATAAAATATGGTTAGACAACATTTCCAAATTATTTACATTTTACACGGCGGCCCAACTGTTTTGCAATAGGGGTTGTAAGCCAGGATGGCGGTGGTGGTAGTGGGGGGGGGGGGGGGGATTTACGGACTGCGGTTATTGCCCACAGCTCCTCTACAGAGTTTCCACAACGGCGTCACCCATCCCACTGAAAGACGACATTAATGTTTGACAGACCGACGGCACACTACAAAAACCGACTTAATTGATTTTGTTAACCCCCTTCTGTAATCCGTCCCACGATCCCTCGGTCATACAGGTGAAGGACGAGGGAGGAAAGTGGAAGAAAAAACAACCTGCCTTCAGAAAACTGTGAAGGTCATTGAAATGTGCGCAGATGACTGGCAGCGAAGAAAACCTGCAGACGCATTTCTGGCACTTGATTC
This sequence comes from Eleutherodactylus coqui, assembly GCF_035609145.1. NCBI lineage: Eukaryota > Metazoa > Chordata > Amphibia > Anura > Eleutherodactylidae > Eleutherodactylus > Eleutherodactylus coqui. Next base: position 309,029,004 of record NC_089839.1, read on the forward strand.
AGGATGTGGGAGATTACCCATAATCCCCTCTTCCACGCTGTAATACGTTTTGCTATGGTTACAATGAACTTGTTATAACACAGCTTAGCATTAAGCTCCCTCACATCTCTCAGTCAGCGGAGTGGCTGCCGCCGCTGTGCGCTCGGGTCGGCCACAGGTCATCGCCGCCGCTGGTAACTATTTGCTTTGAAAAGTCATTCAGTTTTCTGAATGGTTTGAGGTTTTTTTTTTCTTAAGTGCTCCATGAAAACCTCAAAAACTTCTTATCGCACAGAAGCAGATAACAAGTTGGTCTCCACGTCTGTGGGACTATAAATCCCAGCATGTCCAACTCACCAAGTTCTATTATTTTTACAAACTTCTGTAGATCGGATTAATGTTCACAAGTTCTGAAACTTTCTAACATACTTTCTATGTGGATCCAATTCTGCTTGCTGTCAGTGAATGCTCTCCGTTATTGTTAACCGCCCGTTTCCACCACCCTTATAAGAATCATAGCTTGTTTATCTTTCCGGTGACGCAGCTACAGGAGGGCTTGTACTTTGCGGGACGAGTTGTAGTTTTTTTAGTACTTTCAATTTTGGATTCAGGGTTTCCTAGGGGGGTTTTCTCTTTCTGCCATTATACAATGGTGCCATCTGCTGGCTAGAGCCAGTACTGCGGTGTTGGACATGCTGGAGAGGCCCCCAACAACAGAACAACCAGTAATATACAGTAAGAATACCCTGCCGGACGTCTTCCGACATCGGAGCTGTACAGCCTTCAATCAGAATGTCTGAAGACGTCAGACAGTGGATTGGAAAGGGTTAATATACCATATAAAGTGCAGGAAAACTTTTTAAAATCTCAAAGTGGGGAGAATGGAAAGAACGCAAACCCTTTTAATTTCCCGTGGCTGCAGCTGTGAGGCTCGTGTTTCGCAGGGTGACCGGTAGTTTTTAGTAGCGCCATATTGGGGCACATACATATTTTCGATTGCTTTTTTTATTCAATTGTGACATTAAGTATTTTTTTTTCTAACGGCGTTCACTGTGCGTCGTTATTAGTGGGATATTGTAAGAAATCTGACCTTTCATGATGCAACGATACCAGTTTTTATTTTTTTAATGTTTTGATATGGCGACTGGGAAAAGGATTTTATCTAAATATTTATAATATGTCATAAGTAAAAAATATTTATTTTTGCTTTTTTTCCCTCCTTTCCTTCAGGGCGGAATCAGGATGCACAACCATTTCTTGTCACAATGTTACCCCTAGGGGACTTGAATTCAAAACCACAAGATTAAATTCCACAGTGAGGAAGCTTTCTGGACGTCTTGCGCAATTGTTTTTCCGGATTTCTAACATACAGGAGATGTCATTCCACAAGTAAAGAAATTCCACAGAATGTTCCAGAGAACAAAAGCAACACAATCCACACTGCGTCGTACAGACAATACTATCCTCTGTAGAGATGAGCGAACGTACTCTTTTCGGGTGTTTTTTGGACTGGAGCACCGCGTTTTCCGAGTAACTGGCTACTCGGATGAAAATATTCGGGGGGCGCCGGGGGTGAGCGGGGGGTTGCAGAGGGGAGTGGGGAGAGAGAGAGCTCCCCCCTGTTCCCCACTGCTACCCCCCGCTCCACCACGCCGCCCCCCACCCCCCGAATCTTTTCGTCCGAGTAGTCAGTTACTTGGAAAACGCGGTGCTCGAGTCCAAAAAACACCCGAAAAGAGTACGTTCGCTCATCTCTAATCCTATGTGAAAGGTCCCACTGGGGACTTGAACTTGCATCAGTCTGATTGCTTATGCAGTATAATGCAGTACTACGGTATCGCATTATATGGTATTCTGACAGGTAATCCTTCATGGTAGCCATGACACTTGGATGGCAACTAGAGATGAGCGAACGGACTCGTTTAGGGCGATTTCGCAATTGAGCATCGCTTTTTTCGAGTAACTGACTACTCGGGCGAAAAGATTCGGGGGGTGTCGGGGGTGAGCGGGGGGTTGCAGAGGGGAGTGGGGGGGGGGGGGAGAGAGAGCTCCCCCTGTTCCCCACTGCTACCCCCCGCTCCACCACGCCGCGATGCTCAATTGCGAAATCACCCTAAACGAGTACGTTCGCTCATTTCTAATGGCAACCCACAATCTCACCATGGGTGTGAGGCACGTCTGGGACAATCCCGATCGCTACATTTAAATGCAACTGTTATAATTGACAGTAGCAGTATTTAAATGGTTAAAAGCACTGATTGAAGTTCTCTCTGATTGCAGCTATTGCAGTGGGTGTCCGCTGTCAGCCGACCCCTAATGCGCACTGTAAATGTATGACACACGTCAGGAAGGGGTTAATGTTCAAGAGTTCTGACATTTTCTACTATAATTTGCAAATGAATTCATTTCTGCTTGCAGTCAGTGAATGGAAATGTTGTTAAAGGGCATCATATAGCGGGGTCCCCCACTCGGGACCCCTCACTATGTCCCACAGAGCTGCTCAGTAAGTGCGGCTACCATCCTGGAGGCCCCTCTGGCCAGTGAAGGGCCGTTCTGTAATACTATATTTGCCCTGTAGCGGACGATATAGGGAAGATGTCAGGCTGGTCGTGGCCTTCCTTGACACAATCAGCAGTTTGCCGCGGAGCGGAGAGCAGGACTCCGCTAGTCGCCCCCAGCCCCGCATTCTCTGCCCTGATTATGTCCGGCTCGTTACAATGTATCAGATGGGACGTTACCTTATGTCTTTGATGGTGGCGCGTTTCAGGGGGTCGACCTGCAGCATGTGTATTAGCAGCGTGGCCACGGAGCGGTTCAGGTACTCGGGGATGTAAAATACTCCACCGCGGATCTTCTTGAAGAGGGTCGGAACGTGCTCATCATCAAATGGCAAAGTGCCACACAGGAGTGCGTACAGGATGACCCCGCAGCTCCATATGTCCACCTCTGGTCCGGCGTACAGTCTATAGGAGGAGATAAGTGATGTAATTCATGGAGGGATGTATGGGTGGTGGTGGGGGAATAAATAAGACGTCCTGTATCCTACCTGCCAGATATGACTTCAGGGGCGGCGTAGTTGGGGGAGCCGCAGCTCGTACGCAGGAACTCCCCGTCCGACATCATGTTAGACAGACCTGCGCAGAGATTCATGTATGAATATGTAGCAGAGCTGAGTTTGTCGCATTGTGCATAGGACTCCGGGTAACGTACTGCAATACCCATAACCCCTTAGTATTGCGGCCTATTTTGCTTCTAAGCATGTGACGATTTTTGGAGGGTATTTTCATCTCCACTTTCCAAAAGCGATAACTTTTATTTTCCCATGGAGGGAGTTCTGGGAGGACTTGTGACGAGCTGCAGTTTTTATGAACACCATTTTGGGATACATATGGCTTTTTTGATCACTTTTATTGCATTTTGGCTCAGTTTTTTTGTTTTATAGCGTTTGCTGTACAGGATACAAAGTGTGTTCAGGGTTTTGTACGATTGGCTGCCGATGTGACAATATTAAACGTGTTTATGTAAACTTTTATACGCACACAAAAGGTTTTATTTTTTGCCTTTTTTATGTTCCTGTAGGGGATTGGAACATGCAATCCTATGATCACTTTGATAATAAACTGCAGTAGGTATTTCTGTACTGCAGTGCATTATTGTATGGTGATTACAGGCCATGGCAGACGTATTGGACGTATTGGCCCTCCGGCATTACATGGCAGAGGGCTGATGATATCAGAGATCGTCCTCCCCTCTGTGAACCCTTTACAAGCCATGATCCACATTGGCAACAAAGATGTAGAAAATGGTCAGGAATTCAACCACTAGGGGCTCCTTTACAGTCGCAATCGCTGTATCGCAGCAAGAAAATCGCAACTTTTTTCACAGCTGTGGCAGAGGATCGTGATGTTCTCACATTACTTTCAATGAGACCGGCGCTTCTGTAGCCCCATTGAAAGCAATGGGATGCCGGCAAGCCCTGCAGGGATTTTTGGGGAAGGGCTATAAATATAAGGCCTTCCCTGAAAATCATCCCTAGAATGTATTAAAATAAATATATATATATATACTCACCCTCCGCAGCTGCCGGGGCTCAGGCGCGTCCAGCCTGTCCTCTCCCGACACTGCTCTGACTCTGTCTCAGCAGGTGGGGATTTAAAGTACAGCCTGCTGAAAGGGCTGTATCTGATTGGCTGAGCGCTCAGCCAATCACAGGCAGCTCTTGGCCATTCATAGAATTCAATGAACTCAACATTGCAATCCTCTGCCACAGCTGTGACAGGGGATTCTTTACTCCCCACGGGGAGTCATCTTGGCACTGATCACTGTGACAGTGTTGTCAGGGTGTTCAGTGACAAGGGGACTCCCTGCGGAGAAGATTGACACACACCTGCGGAGAGGTGAGTATGTATATATATATATATTTTTTTTATTCAATTTTTTTTAAACAAACCAGGGATGATTTTTAGGGAAGGGCTTATATTTCAAGCCCTTCCCTGAAAATCACTGCAGGGGTTGCCGGCATCCAATTGCGTTCAATGGAGCCGCTGGCAGCAGCTATGGTCCCATTGAAAGCAATGCTACACGGACCTGCATTCACGCGTGTTTGTGCACGTATGTGGGTACGTGGTTTTCTGCGCAACTATGTATGGCACACGCACGCGCTTGTGTGAATGCACCCTAAGGCTGCGTCCACACCAGGGCATACTTACAAGGACGGTTTTCCTTCAGTCCTAAAAATATGGACCGATTTTCCGTATGATTTTTGCGCACCTTTTGTTTCTTCCTGCACTTTCTTTTTTTATGTGATTTCTATCCATTTTGTATCTGATTTTTACACGTGACAAATGATGTCATGAAGAGTTCTGCACGATTTTTTCTGCTTACATGCAATAAATGGGGTCGCAATTGTACATTTACGGGTTGCGGGTTTATATGGAGCAGCTGCCAATCTCAATCCTTGTCTGAGAGCTGACACCAAGCCGCAATCAGCATGAACGCTGATCACGGCTGCTAACCCTTTAAATGACAGTTTAATTTCTGACAGTGGCATTTAAATGCCCGATCGGCCTTCTGCAAGGTGCCACTGAGTTGCCATGGAAGCCTGGGGCCCCGCAGGGCTGTCACAGCTGACTGTCGATAAAGCCACGCCTATGGTACATTTGATAGAATGAAGTACAGTGCAATAACTATGGTATTACATTATACTGTAGAAGTAACCAAACGAAGGCAGCGTCCAAGTCTCCGATGGGGACTAAAAAATGTAAATATTATTTTAAAGTTTTTTTAAATTATTAGAGAAAAATAAAAGATACAGTAAAAAAAATACGTTTCCGAGATTTATAAAAAAAAAATTAAAACAAAAACATATTTAGTATCGCTGCTTGTTGTTTTTTGCAGGACGAGTTGTATTTTTTACTGGTACCATATAATGTACTGAAAAACTACTAAAAAATTTTAACTGGAGTGAGATGGGAAAATACGACATTCCGCCATCTTTCGGTGCGTTTTGTTTCTACAGCACACAAACAGCAACAAAACTGACCTGATGACTTCATTCTGGGGGTCGGTATGATTACTGCGATACCAAGTTTATTTATTTTTTTCTGCACGACTTGCATTTTTTTAAAAAGATTTTTATTTAATTAAAGATTTTTTTTAATTTTCTAAAATTATTTTCTGCCGCCATCTTCTCAGCGCAATCACTTTACTTTTCCTTCGACGTGGTTGTGTGACGCCTCGTTTTCTGCGGGGCGCCCTGTAGTTTCATACAACTTTTAAATCACTTTTTATTACATTTTTTCTTGCAGACGAAGGTGACCAAAAAAACCACAATTCTGGCGTTATTTTTTTTCTGACGACGTTCTCCGTGCGCGGTAAATAATGTGGTCCTTTTATGGGCGCCGCGATACCAAATATGTATTTGTTTTATTATTTATTTTATTATAAATATGGCAAAACTTCTATTACTTTTTATTTTTTTATAATTAGTAAAACTTTTTAAAAGTTACTGTTTTTTTTTAGTTCCCAGTAGGGACAAGAACTGTGATGCTTTGATCGCTCCTGCAGTATGATGTGATGCCATAGCATTACATCATACGGCAATTTGACAGGCAGTCTATCAAGCCACTTCACGGGCATGGCTTGATAAACATTCTGCTATGACAGCTCTGGGGCCGTGACACCTGCGATCTCATCGTGGGGGGGCGGGGGAAGGGGGGGCATACGGGACCCCGGAACATCTTTGAGGGATTTAAATGCCACTGTCAGAATTGATGGAGACATTTAAAGGGTTAACAGCTCCGATAAGCGGCACGTCTTATCGGAGCTGATGCAGGCAGGTGCCGTCTGTAAGAAACAGCCGATACCCGCAGTGTATGGAGCGCGATCTCCCTTCATACATACTGTACATCCTGTAGCGTTAAGGGGTTAAATACGTCTCCCACAAAGAAGGCTCAGAGCGCCCGATTGATGGAAAAATAAAAGTTATGACTTTTTGAAAGTTGCAAAATTGCAAAGAACCCGAAAAAGCAAAATCGGATAAGAATAGTTTTTTTTTCTTTTCTCAGACTTGTCATCAAAGTAACAAACGAAGCCGGTGCGAAAACGCCAACCAAACGAGCGCGCTCTATTTTCATCCGATTTCAGACGGGCCGGGAAAACTGTTGGTGCAAATATACCCGGAAGCCTGTGGGTGGCTAAACATACGCAGCAAATACGCGTTAGCCTCCGTGTTCACTGCGGATTTTTTTTTGCGCATGACATACGTGAAAAACGGATGACATACAGATGCAACACAGTTGTAAAAACAGACATGCAGGTAAAAAAGGGGGACAGATTTATGAAACCGTCTAAGGGAAAAACTGTCTGTTGCCCCCAGCGACCAATCAGAGCGCAGCTTTCATTCTACCACAGCAAAAATACAAGATGAAAGCTGCGCTGTGATTGGTTGCTCGTGGAGGTACATACCAAAGTCGGCGATCTTGGCGTTCATGTGCGCGTCTAGTAGGACGTTCTCCGGCTTCAGATCCCGGTGGACCACCATGTGTCGGTGGCAGTAGTCTACAGCCGACAGGATCTGCTGGAAGAGGCGCCGCGCCTCCGGCTCTTCTACCTGGAAGGCGGAGAGGATTGTGTATCAGTGGAGCCCGAAAACGGACGAGAGGCCAACGTGTACGAGGAGTGCGCAAAAATACATTCCATTCACAAAGCCGCTCGTATCGAAGAACACAACAGCCGCAGTGATGGCTTCGTGTTACATACAGGATGGATGGGACATATCTGCTAAAACGCTCTGCGTTGCTGGTGGCTCCCCTTCACTTGTCTCCATTCCCCTCCTCCCATCATAAGCCTGCCCATCACATGCAGCCCCCTCCTCATCATCATCGTACTCCCCTCCTGAAATACTCTGTGCTGCTCTGGACCCTGAAGCTTCTACTACAGGGCGTGGACAAAAATATGGAAACACCATACCAAATGCATGGGATTTTAATAATTAGCATTGAGCTGTCCTTTTGACCCCTGCTTGGCTCAGAGCTTTTTGACAAATTTGTGTTTACTTCACCTCTTGCCCTGCTCTGGGTGGTTTTGGAAGCAGGCTGGTAACAGCAGCTGAGCGGCTCAAACCTCTGACCAATTGAACCCTGTTGCTTGGACAGATATGAACATCTGCCCGGCAGCATCTGCGTCGTATTACCTCCACTTAAGTCACATGGGATTATAAATCATATTTCAATAACACATGTAGACACAGATTTTAAGGCATGCGTTTCTTACGGTGTTTCCATATTTTTGTCCACCCCTGTATATAACTCTCAGTCCATCATTGCCCCTGTCACATGCAGCCCACTCCTCGTTAATACTGTCAAAGGAGTAGTGGATGGTTGAGGGGTCCTACAGGATCAGCAGTCCTCTCCTGAAATCCTCTGTGCTGTTGCGTCCTCCGCTCCTTTCACCATGTACCTTTCAGTCTGCGACCATCCCCTTGTCTCCAGTCCCCATCATGACCCTGCCGCTGTTACATGGAGGAAGGCCTCACTTACATCACACTCCTCTCTACTCCCCTCCTCACATTATGATTCTGCCTCTGCCACATCCAACCCGTCCGCAGTAACATCCTCCTATGTGTACAGGTCACTGCCCCCCCCTGCTCCTCGTCTCCTGAAACCCTCTGTGCTGCTGCGGCCCCTCTCTCTGCACCGTGACCCTACAGCAATGCTGTTCTCTCCATCTCCTTGGGGCCAGACTGGCAGGAAGGGGGCGCGGCGGTTCGGCACACCTCCATATTTCGGGCTGCGCTCTTTTGGGGTCACACATTCCATGTGACTACGGTCGGACTTACCCGTCCATGTTTGCATATATAATCGAATAACTCGCCGCCGGATACGTATTCCATCACCATGAAGAAGTCGGTCGGCGTGCTGATCACCTGGTACCTGCAAGAGAAGACGATTACACGGAATTACATGAAAACCGATTAGTGCGACACGCAGAAAAGTCGTGTCTTGGACCAGAGCGGTCAAAAGTGACAGTCGCTGAACCCCGAGAGCTTCTCACATTTCCTCCCCCACACTGCAGTCTGGGGGAGCGGAGCGCCATCTGCTGGATACATTCATAATCATGGAGTTTAACTTGACACAAAGCGTTAAATAAACTGCGGCGCCGAACCTTCTGCCTCTCAAAATAGATTGTTGTGTTAACCCCTTAGTGACCAGAATACGCATTTTTATGGCGGTCACCAATGGGCTTTAAACCTGCACAAACATCTTTTTAAGGCGGTGGCTTGTCTGATTACTGACAGCGGGGCTCCTGCTCTAACTGCCAAGAACGGAGGAGCCTCAGATCCTGGCAGTTTAACCCCTTACATACCAAAATCAATAGCAACTGCAGCATATAAGCAGGTGACAGAGGAAGGGGGCTCTGTCACCCATCAGCATCCCGCAGATTACAAGGTACCAATGGGCTCCCATGGCAGCCGGAATCCTGACAAAGTCCTCCATGTCTGCCATATAACCTAGTCTATTAGGCCCCGCCTCCCGCAGAGTCTAATAGGCTGCTGTCATAGGCTTAGTAGAATGCAGTACGTAAGTAATGCGGATTGAACAATTGCATCTTTAGGTTCCCTTCAGGGACTAAAAAAATAGCATCTAAAAAGTTAAGGAAAACAGCCAGTTTTTAAAAAATACACATTTTTCCCCAACAAAAGCCTGTTTTAAATGGATAACATACAAAAAAAGTAGAAAAAAGCAGAAAAGCAGCACAATCAGTATTACCGCGTTTTGGGCGACGCAGGCAGTGAAAATATTTTGTTCTTTATCTCAAGCAGTAAACGCTTAAAAATCTGACGCCAGAAATTATTTTTCTTTTGTTCGCCTCCCAAAAAATGTAATAAAAAACAATCCAAAAGTCCAATATATCCCAAACTGGTACCAAGAAAACTACAACTCTTCCCGCAAAAATACAAGCCCCACAGCGCTCCGCTGCCGGGAGAACAACAATGTTCTGGGTCTTAGGGCTCCTTCACACTAGCGATCGCGAAAGCGCAACTTTTTTCCCGCGATTTGAGCGTCAGCACTGCTTTTTCTTGAAAAAACATTACTGCCACTTGCAATTTTCTAGTGCATTTTTTTGCGTGATTTTTTTTGTGTGACAGTCAAACGCTGTTTTCAACTTAAGTCGATGTGTCAGGGCAGCAGCGGTCCCTCAAATAAAGTTGCATTCCTCAGATAAGGGCGCCGACGGCTCCATGACCCCGGGCCCCGCTCAGTGAGCCGGTGTGCAGCTGCTGCCGGTCACTTCCTGCTCCTCCTGCATCAGCGCGCGCTTACTCCTCCCCCTCTCCACAGTGCACAGTGCCGGCTGAACGTTGCTGTGTCTTCCTGCCTCCTGACACAGTACAGCAGCTAAATCCCCAAAGTGCCGGCTGAACGCTGCTTGCCTCCTGAATCCCCACTGTACTGCAAAATGTAAGGACTGTACAGATGAGTACAGTACAGTAAAGAAACGTTAGCAAATAAATACTGCAGTCCTATGTCAAAGCACAGATAACACAGTGATACGTACTGCTAATGATGTCCCTGTAGTCCTATGTCAAACTACAGATAACACAGTGATACGTACTGCTATAATGATGTCCCTGCAATGTTAATGTATTCTTTACAGTTGTGTTTTATATTCATTCAGTATTAAAGACCAGAGTTATTCTCTATTAGGGCGGACACCCACTGGCTTTTTTTTTTCTCCACTGCGCTGCGAGAGTAAGTGAAAACTCTCGCAGCGCAGTGCGAGAAAAAAAACGGGATCACGCCGGGATATCGCCAGTCTTATCAATGGAGCCAGCAGAAGCAGCGCTAGCCCCATTGAAAACATATGGAGAATACCGCAGACTTCTGCCACAGCTGTCACACCTGTGGCAGGAATCCTCTGCTGCAGCTGTGACAACTGTGGCAGGAGTGCAGCATGCTATCCCATTGCTTTCAATGGGATCGGCGCTGCTGCCGCTCCCATTGAAAGCAGTGGTTTGTGGAAAAACCCTGCAGTATGATTATCGGGGAAGGGCTTGAAATATAAGCCCTTCCCAGAAAAGCATCAATAAGTGGTAAAAAAGAGAAAAAAAATTACTCACCTGTCCACCGCTCAGACGCGTCCTCCGGCTGGCTCCCCTACACTGCTGTCCAGCACTTTCAGCAGGCGGGGATTTAAAAATTTCTGCCTCCTTATAGGGCTGTGCTGATTGGCTGAGCACTCAGCCAATAGCAGCTAGTGCTTAGCTATTCATGAATGAATAGCACTATCTGTAATTGGCTGGCCCCATTGAAAAGTCTGGCGATATCCCGGCGTGATCCCGTTTTTTTTCTCGCACTGCACTGCGAGTGTTTTCACTTACTCTCGCAGCACAGTGGAGAAAAAAACTCCAGTGGGTGTCCGCCCTTAAATGGGGTTTGGTGTGATTTTTGGACGTCTAGAAGCAATTAATTAGATTTACATTAATTCCTATAGAAATAATGTCCCCAACTAAAGTCCATTGCTCCGGACAGATTAATGACGTTTGTTGAGGTTCTGCTGTATTAAAAACGCATTGCACAAAAATCGCAAGTTTGTGTTTTGCGATGCGATAAAAAGGAGGCTCCATAAGGAAACAATAAGAGATAAAAAAAGCAAAAAACACAGAAAGGCAGGAACATAACATGAGTGAAAACATGGCAAATGTGAAGGAAACCACGGCCCCTCAGAATGCGGCGATGCAGGCAGTTTTTCTTTAAAACATGTTTCTATTTTGAAAAAGTAATAAAAAAACCATCTCTATAAACTTGTTATGGCTGTAATCGCACCAATCAGATAAGGCCGTTATCATGTGATGTTCACTGGGCGGTGACCGCTGTAAACACAAAACCCAAAAACAAGGTGGAAAGTTTCCCCATCTCTGCCCCCCACAACACATTATGTGTCCCCCGGAGTGGTGCCGTTACCATAGGTATGTCAGCGAGTTATGGGCTCTACTGCAGGGTGGTGGGAACTGGTGCGCATTTCACAGTATGTGGGCGATGAATGGACATTCCCCCCGTGACCCCGGAGCATAGAATCACGTGACAAGTTTTCCGCGGATCAGTTTTAGTGTGAATCCACATTAGATGAAAAATCCAGCGATCGGAGCGACTTCCAACGAGGCCGGTCATCGGTGCTAGACTAGCCAGGGGCTCACCACCAACCGCGGGGGGGTTTTCTCATGTAACAGTGTGAAGAGTATACGGAGAATGGCGCGATCGAGGAAAACATCCAGCAAAAGGGGATCCTGCGGACGGAACAACTCATCCCTGAAAGGGGTCGGAGGAGGATGTCAGGAATCGCTCTGACCAACAGGCTGCACAGTCAGCTGAATACAACGCTGGAGCTCCAACTAACGTGTCTGAATGCACAACTCGCCGTTCCTCCGCACGGATGGTATAACAGCAGACGACCAGTTCTAGCGCCATTGTGTCTAACAGAAACAGAAAGACTCCAGCGGGCAAAAGAGCGCAAAACTTGTATCACTGAGAAGCGGAAAAATATCTGCTGGTCAGATGGATCCAGATTTCTGTTGCTGATGGGAGGTCAGAATTTGGCACAAGCAGCATGAATCGCTGACCCCTTCCTGTGAGCCGGTCAGAACATATCAGCACTGCCATCTAATCTGCAGCAACTACAAGAAGCTTCCTGTCCGCGGGGGCCGGTATTCCTGCAGAATGATCTCATCACCGAGTGGAATCTACACAACAACAATCTGCTGCGTTCTGAAGAGCAAAAGGAGGCCAACACTACTAGAAGGGGGTCTCTAATAAAGGGCCGTCAGCGTGTGATCTCATAGGGTTCTCATAGGGTCACTGAAGGATTTAGAGAAGGGGGTCCTGATTAGGGTCCCCCTTTATCAGCCAGAAGTGGCGGCTATTGGTGGGGGTCTAATAATGGCGCCATTCAGAGTAGATACAGTGATAATCATATACGGTAGAGAGTCTAGAAGGTTCCAGCCAGCGACACTAATAACCGCAGCGCTCTATAAAGAGACGACGCAGAAGAGGATATCCAATGTGACGGCTGCTTCCCCTCCGCAGACTACAAGGAAACACTTCAGACTCCTCGTATATTTAGATCTGCATGGCACACGGACCAGCGGGACGCCGCGGCCGACTGCGCAGGGAACACGTTTATTTATAAACTCCGAGGAGATCAGAGATAGCGACGCCTGAAGGCCACAAACAAGGCGGCCAATGTTTATAACCGTGCGCCGCGGGACGCGACTGATATGGAAACACAGGAGGAAGGAGAATAATAACAGGATTGTGATGACGGTGATGGCGGCGACACGTGTATCATAATAAACTGCATGTGACGTTCGCGTCCGTGAAGTGTGAGCTACGCCCTCTGCCACCGAGAGCAGCTTCAGAATCTGGGGGGCTGCGTCCGTACGGATGGGCTTTATGGATTGAGATCTGAGGTCCTGCAACCCAAGGGTTAACAGAAACTATAACGCTAGACGCAGCTTTAGATGTGACTGGAGTAGAAGAGATGATGCAACAGAATATCAGTGCAGGGTAATATAGGGGAACTTATACGCATTTCGTCGCTGGCGCTGGAATATGGCGTCTCCGGATACTTACAGTTTAATAATATGTGGATGACGGAAAAGCTTCAGGTTCTGAATCTCACGCTTTATTTTCCCGACCACGTCCAGACTGCGAATCTTCTGTCTGTTTAAGATCTTCACTGCGACTTTATGTCCCGTCAGCTGGTGCTCCCCCACTGAAACACAAAGCGAGATTCATGTTAGCATCTTCTACGCGGTATGACTTGTGTTACGTCACTATCTGTAGCGCTATATGGCAGTATTATATGGGCATTGTACAGTACTATTACATGATACTACCGTATTATACACTATGCGGCAGTATTACATTACCATCATATGGCACTGTTACCATGGCACTGTAATGGTTCTACTGTACGGTGTTATCTTTGCACCATATGGCGGCATTGTACAGTACTATTACTTGGCAGTGCTATGGTTCCATTGTATGGTGCTATTATTTATATACAGTGTCAGTATTATATGGCCATTATATAGTATTGTTAGCATGTCATCGTAATGTTTCCACCGTACGGCATTATTATATTCTCATTATATGACAGTCTTATGTGGGCATTGTATAGTAATATTAATTGGCACTGATGTGGTTCCACTGTATGTTGCTATTATATGGACACTATTTAGCAGTATCATATTGGCCTCATATAGTACCGTTTCTCTGCTATTGCAAAGTTTCCCCTGTATGATGTTATATATGCACAACATGGCAGTATTATACGGGCATTGCACAGCACTGTTACCATGAAACTGAAAGGGAGGTGACACCGATTAGATATTAGACAGTGAGGGGGATCAATGAGTGGAACAGGTTGTCACAGGAGGTGGTGAGTTCTCCTTCAATGGAAGTCTTCAGAGGCTGGACAGACATCTGTCTGGGATGATTTAGTGATCCTGCATTGAGCAGGGGGTCAGACCCGATGACCCCGGAGGTCCCTTCCAACTCTACCAGTCTATGATTCTATGTTGTTATTATATATGTACTATATGGCAGTATTATATGGCCATTTTATAGCACTGTTACAATGGCACTGTAGTGTTTCCACTGTACGGTGCTATTATATGTGCACTATATGGAAGTATTATATGGGCATCATACAGTACTGTTACTTACCAATGTATGCTGGTGTCATTTAGGGTTCACTGGGACAGCATTATGATAATACTAGTAACAGGGTTTCTGGTGACTAATATAATATAGTTAAAGGGATTGGAGTTGATCACAGGTCCTAAACCGCAGAGCCAGACAGCAACCATGTGCTTACAGCACCTGTGATGATGTCACCGTCCTGTGATCAGTCACCGGGGGCTCTGAGCTCCGCCCCTAATCACATGACAGTGACATCACAGGTCTTGTAAGCACACGGCTGCTGTCAGTCTCTGCATGTTTTAGGATCTGTGATGACGTCACCATCATGTGATCAGGGGTGGAGCTCAGATCCCCAGTGACTGATCACATGACGGTGACATCACAGGTAACTCACACACATCACTCACAGACGGGTGGTCATGAGTATTTTGATTACACTTTATTTTCTCCTTCAAACAAACGCCCGTGTGTTGTCTTTGCCCGTGTTCATCATGTGGGCTCCTATATGGTACCTACCGTGTTTCCCCAAAAATAAGGCACCCCCTGAAATTTGCAGAAGTCCCAAATATAAGGCACCCTCCGATAGTAAGGCATAGTAAAGTGTGCAGGCAAGTCAAGAGGCCTGTCCCCTGCTGCCATCTCCGTTGTCTCCTACCTCCAGATGTATAGGTAGATCTGCAGACAGTCTGCTGTTATGCTGTCCCTGCTGTGCTGTACGAGTGTGCTGTTGTGAGCTCCCCTTGCTGGCTGGAAAAGTCCATACTGTACGTTCTGTTCCTGCTGTACATGTCTGCTGTGATGAGCTCCCCCTGGTGGCCAGAAGCTGCAATACCATCCCTGCTTACAAGTGGTACAGGAACTTCTGTCTGCAGACAGGTACGTTACTTTACAGCCCTTATTTTTTTATGGCTCTGTGTGTGAGTCAGGCACCCTGTGTGATTCTTAAGGCTGAGTTCTCACAGAGCGTATTTCCAGCGGAAATCTCACAGTTTGGCCACAGCGATAAACAGCGAGATTTCCGCCGGGAAAGCGCTGCTTCAAAACCCACGGCACTCAGCCGCTTGTTTTGAAGCGACCTGGCTGCACGCTCTTCCGTTTCTATGGCCGCTGAATCCGCACCACAACACCAGCTTCTCCCAGCTTTGCCGTGACAGATTTGCTGTCCCATGTGGACTGATTTCTGAGAACTTTCGTCCACAAAGCTGGCCAATTGAGGGATTAGTGGCCACAGACGGATTTGCCGCGGCAAAATAAGACACCCCCTGAAAATAAGACGTAGCGCATATTTTAGAGCAAAAATTTATATAAGACGCGTCTTATTTTCGGGGAAACAGGGTAGAACTTCTTTTTCATAAGGAGACCTCATAGAGTTTTAGGAGGGCGGACTGAGTTGCATCCCCATACTGCTGTGATGTTGTTGGATCTGATCCTCCGGGGGGCGCATTTATTGTTTTACATGTTGGTCTTAGAATGTGTAGCTGCAGTAAGAGGCACCAACTGTATCAGGAGGCGCAAGGCTCGGAACAGATTTGTCATCTGGGTGACAAATCAGGTAAAACCTGCTGCAGATTTCTGCCATAAAGTTTTCCTGCATTCTGGTGTAAATAATAGTAAACTTGAGAGCCCCCCCCCCCCCCCCTTACAATTTTTTTTTTTTTTACAAAAGTGGCAAGAGCGGCAGAAAGTGCTAAAAAGTTACTAATTTTTGTGCAAAAGTGTGTGACTCTTGCCTCAGAGTTCCGGCGTAGAGAATTTTATGACTTCCCGCCTATAAATAGAAGGGGTTAATACGAAGTAAAGCTGGATTTACTGTCCCGCTAACAACACGGAGAACTGCAGGGAATCCAAACCCTCAGCCAGAATGCAGCACAAGCCTCAGAAAAGTTATGCAGCCGAGAGGTTTGGTGCGACTTCATGACGTCACGCAACTAAGTTATAGAGCTGCAATTTGTGGTTAAAAAGAACGCAAAATTGCAGGCGGGCGTCAGAGAAGTGGCACCTGACCGGCACCGGCAATATGCGACTTTCCCAACAGTTTGGGATTTTTTTTTTGCGACTGTCATGTGACAGTTGCGCTAGATCACAGGTCACGATGTAACTGCATCGACAATCATTACAAGCAATGCCGCAGGGCGACCGACGCTGCCGTGTGCCCGTAGCCTAAACGTGCGGTTTACGGCAGCCTGTATTCACGCTGACGCCAATCCCAGGGGGAGGATAAAAAACTGTTTCCGATTTAATGCATTAGGGAATTGTTGTTTATGCATCGGCTGCTCATTAATCTTTAACCCTTTCAGAACCAAGCTACATTTTGGAATTCTGGCGTGCGTCACTTTTATAAAGAATAACTCTGTAAAGGTTTTACGTATCCAAGTAATCGGGCCGTTATTTTCTCACCCCACGTTGTGCTTTATGTAGACCGATACAATTTGCATATATTTATTAAAAATATCAAATTTGAGGAAGTTCTTTTTAATATTTTTTTCATTTCTTCCATGTTCGTGTGACAAATATGTACAAATTTATTAATTCATATATATTTCCACTTGTTTACTTTATTTTGGAAGCACATTTGAAAAGATTTGCACCTTTCTGAGCAGTTTAGGAGACTTGCTGATATTACATTAATTCTTAAAATTTTGACGTATATTGTTTTTAATTTTCATTTATCTCTAATTATTTTTATGGTTCGGATTATTACAGCAATTAGTCAACTAATGTAAGGGCACGTTCACATGTAGCAGAGTTGGTGCAAATTTTTGGCAGTGGAAAATCTGCATCAAATTCCACATTCCATCACTTCTGGGGATTTTGACGAGAATCCACAACAGACTTCGGCCCTTCATTCGAAAAAGTGAAATCAGCTGCGGATCCGTGTCAAAATCTGCACATTAAATTATTAAACATGAACCCTATGCTGTACAATCACCCCCGCTAACTAAATAGTATAGGTGATTGTAGTAGAAGGGGTTAATATGGGGTTATTGTCTTGTGTTTTTTACACATTACAGTATGCTCTCCTTCTCTCTCACACTGACAGGAGAGCGGGGGAGAGACTGATGCAGCGCTGACATCTTGGGCAGCACTTTGACTGGCTGTCAGTGATGACATCATCAAGACTTGAGCCAATCATGTTCAGATGACGGCACCCGAACAGGCTGATAGTAGCAGCGCAATTTAGGACATTTAACCAATGTAAGGGTCTGTAATCGCTGGTAGAGTGCCCTACATAAATTTACATCGCTGCTGCACACAGCCCAGGCAGCAGCGACATAAATTTACCACTAAGGGTCACAAACGGGGTTAAAGTGACTCCAAACCAAGTTCTTCCTGCTTTGCATCTAAGGGCTTACTCATACGAGTGTATGGGGGCTGCGTATTATGCCCACATTTTTCACACTTGTAATGTGCAGTACACACAGCAAAGACATGTTACTTATAGTCTATACTAGCGTGTAATATGCACTAAAATAGGTCATGCTGCGTTTCTTTTCACGCACATAAATAAACGCAAGTGTGGGTTGCCCAATAGAAACCAGTAGACTTTAAGCCCGCATGAAAAATCTGCCTGTAACTCCCGGGATACGCCGCTGTGATCCCTAAACATTACTCATTACTGTCCTGGTGTTGTGAGCTTCATTTGATATATGTTATGCCACTCGTGTTTTGTAAACATGAAATAACGCAACCGTGGAGGTGTCGCTCGGGAGCTGCCAATCTCTGAACACTTTAAACATCATTAGCAGAGCCTTAAAGGGACGAATTATAATTCAGAAGGCTGTAAAAATGCAGGTGGATTTCGGTAAATGTCCCTAATGGTGGAAAATGTTTGACTGTATAACGGACACAAAGTGAAGGAGCGGCGGCCAAGAGCAACACAAGTCAGTTTGTAGCCCCTCACCGGTCACCTGTCATAAATGCAAAGTAACTGAAACGACCATAAGGGCGCCCACCCACTGGCGTTTGCGATTTCCGTGCGTTAAAAACGCCGTGTTTTTCCCGCGTTTTTCACAGCGTTTTTTGCCGCGTTTTCGCGGCGTTTCCGTGGCTTTTCCATTAATTTCCATTGACTTTCATGGGTGCATTAGGAGAAAAATAAGGACACATATGCAACTGACAGTTCCTATGTTAAAAAACGCAACGCAACGCAAAACGCCAGTGGACAGGAACACGTTATCTCTATGCCTGTGCAGGAAAAACGCAAAACGCAAACGCAGGTAAAAAAACGCCAGTGGGTGGGCGCCCTAAGGGTGATACCAGCAGACAGCAATGGCAAAGATTGGGGCTCAAGGGCAGAGAGACAGATACCTAGGCGACTGCCCTGCATGTTACCTGAAAATAATCGAATTTCGAGCTGCACTTATTCTGCTGGTGGAGGCACTGTGTACATACATTACTTATCCTGAGTTACATCCTGTATTATCCTCCAGAGCTGCACTCACTATTCTGCTGGTGGAGTCACTGTGTACATACATTACTTATCCTGTACTGATCCTGAGTTACATCCTGTATTATACCCCAGAGCTGCACTCACTATTCTGCTGGTGGAGTCACTGTATACATACATTACTTATCCTGTACTGCTCCTGAGTTCCATCCTGTATTATACTCCAGAGCTGCACTCACTATTCTGCTGGTGGAGTCACTGTGTACATACATTACTTATCCTGTACTGCTCCTGAGTTACATCCTGTATTATACTCCAGAGCTGCACTCACTATTCTGCTGGTGGAGTCACTGTGTACATGCATTACTTATCCTGTACTGATCCTGAGTTACATCCTGTATTATACCCCAGAGCTGCACTCAGTATTCTGCTGGTGGAGTCACTGTGTACATACATTACTTATCCTGTACTGCTCCTGAGTTATATCCTGTATTATACCCCAGAGCTGCACTCACTATTCTCCTAGTGGAGTCACTGTGTACATACATTACTTATGCTGTACTGTTCCTGTGTTACATCCTGTATTATACTCCAGAGCTACACTCACTATTCTGCTGGTGGAGTCACTGTGTACATACATTACTTATGCTGTACTGATCCTGAGTTACATCCTGTATTATACTCCAGAGCTGCACTCACTATTCTGATGGTGGAGTCACTGTGTACATACATTACTTATCCTGTACTGATCCTGAGTTACATCCTGTATTATACTCCAGAGCTGCACTCACTATTCTGCTGGTGGAGTCACTGTGTACATACATTACTGATCCTGTACTGACCCTGAGTTACATCCTGTATTATACTCCAGAGCTGCACTCACTATTCTGCTGCTGGTGGAGTCACTGTATACATACATTACTTATCCTGTACTGCTCCTCAGTTACATCTTGTATTATACTGCAGAGCTGCACTCACTATTCTGCTGGTGGAGTCACTGTGTACATACATTACTTATCCTGTACTGATCCTGAGTTACATCCTGTATTATACTCCAGAGCTGCCCTCACTGTTCTGCTGGTGGAGTCACTGTGTGTCCTGTCCCTAGAGGGTCCTGCACAGATGTGGGGATTCCCGTTAGTCATCTGCAGTTCTTCCTGTAGGGGGAGATGTTGTCCTAGATATTTATCTAACCCCTTAGACTCTGGAGATTAGTGAGCTGTGACATGTGGTGAAGCAGACCCGGCGCCCCCCTTGGGTACAGCACAGATGTATGTAGCGCCCGTCACTTATCTGTTCCTATAGGAAGAGCCCTGGATATTTATGTAACACTCCAGGTGTGCAGATGTATACAGTCCCCCTCCCGCACACGTTACTTGGTGTGACCCACTTAGCGCTAATTAACCCATAAAGAACTGCCAACTCCCTATTAAAGCAAGAACCTATAGAAGCAGCTGGCTGTGGTGTGTGAGGTGAGGTGGGTACCGGCTCTCCTGCCAGCCGCTGCTCATACTCGTCCAACCACAAGACAAAGCCAGGTGGGTATTTAAAAAAAAAAAAAAAGGCGGCACATATTTGTTTCACCCAAGTGACCTGTGCGCCAAAGTCCAGAAGACCCCAGGCTGCCATGGCAACTGAATGGCCAAAGATAGGGCATGCTGCAATTTTTTCCTGCACCGTGATGCAGAAAAAATAAAAAATAAACGCTCCTTAACTTTTTTTTATACTGTTTAGTCCCTCAAGGGCACTTCAAGATGCGATTATTTGGTCCATAGGATAATACACTGCATTACTGACGTAGTGCATTCTATTAGACTCTGCTGGAGGCGGGGTTTAACAGACTGAGTTACATGGCAGACATGGAGGCCTTTGTTAGGCTTTTGGCTGCCATGGGAGCCCATTAGTAGTTTGTGATCACACTGCGGAATGGCAATGGGTGACAGAAGGAGTCCCCCTCCCCCTGTCATCTGCTTCAAGGTTTCAGCTGCTATTGTGGCATGCAAGGGGTTAAACTGCGAGGATCTGAGGTTCCTCCATTCCTGGCTGTTAGAGCAGGAGCCGGGCTGTCAGTAGTTATAGCCAAGCCAATGCCTTAAAAAAGCGTATGTGGAGGTTTAAAGTCCATTGGTGAGGTCAGTAAAAAGGTGTATTGTCGTCACTTAGGCTGACTCCACACGGGCGAGAAAATCGTGCGATTTTTGTACAAATGTCACCTGCTGCGATAGTCAGTAAAAAAAAGCAGAACATGAAACCAATGATTTACAAGGGTCCCATTCCCATCTGCGCGGTTTTTACTGATGCGATGTTGAGGGGATAAATAATTGTGTCTCGCTCGATCTTCCTGCGATCTTCTATTTTTCATCTCCCATGTATTCCTATGGAGGCTTCTTTTTATAGTATCGCAACGCTACAAACGCGCATTATGATGCGTTGCTATGAAAATTTGCGTGATTTTATTGCGAGCGGCAGCAATGCGAGATTATTCTAAAAAAAAAAAAGCATGGCTGCCGCTCACAAGTCACAGTGAATTAAGATGCGATTTTGCCGTGACTTTCTCACCGCAAAATCACAATCGCCCGTGTGGAGTCAGCCTAAGAGGTTAAAAAAATGGAAACGTATGTTAAAAATGCTTTTCTTTCTACACACATTTTCGGCGTATACAGTATGGAAAATACAAGTCCATGCTGGCGCTTCCATATATGTTTTACGTCTGCGAGAAACAAACATGAAAAGGAACTGTAAAAATACATATACTTTAAGCATACCTTATAAAATCGTATGTGTGGCGGACACTTTGATCCGTTTTTTTTTTATTAAGAAAAACACACGTTTTTCCTTGTATATTATTTTCAGCTCACCAATAACCTGTCCGTTGGGCATATAGTGGCATACAGACATACCATTTTTTTGGCGGCACAGAAAAACATAGTAGGCTGTCCTTCAATTGCACAAAAAAACTTCGCCCAGAAACGTACGCACAGTTCAACTATATTACAACCGTTACGGCCGATGGATCGCTACATTTTCTTTTGTTGTACATTTCACGAATGAACATATGCCAGTGCGGACGGCGCTTACGCATTACTGATATGAAGTTGTCAGCTATACCGCCACCGCAGGGTACAGCATAGATGCAGGTAACGTCTGACACTCCTATAGGAAGAGCCTATATTAACCCTCTCTGGTCATCTGTAAGACCTCAAGTCCCCCTTATTTTCCATGGAGCCCTTCCCCCCCACCCTTCCACTTTACATGCTGAGCTCCACTACATCTAGAAGCCCCCAATTGCTCCCAGAATACCCCGCGCCCCATGACATCCCAGAACAGGTGTCTCCGGGCAGGAATGACGGGAGCAGCAGCGGCGTCGGCGCGTCCGGAGCTTCTAGTTACAATGTATCAATTGCTATTCACAAAGCTCGGTACGCCGCTGCCGCGCTGTAGATTGCTGCGCCTGCGCTACGCCATCAGCGTAACCTCCCCGCTCCCTGCCCGCAGCCGCCAGCGCCGTCACACGCCACAAACGGGCAAGAAAGAAGGAAATACACTCAGCTCTTGACTTTGCCGAAGGTGCCGACCCCCAGCGTGTCCCCCAGGATGTAGTGTCCTATCTTAACCCGTCCGTCGTGCTTCTGCTTCTCAGCCATCTTTGCATCCTGCTTGTACCCACAATGCAGCTGGGAGAGGGAATGCCCGGCTGCCTGCTGACAGCACACAACTGGCATTTGTCAAATGCCACTGGGTCTGACCTGACAGGCTGAACAGCTGCTCAGGGGGTGGGGGCTATTGGGCAAGAAGGGAAAGAGTTAAAGGTGTAGTGTTGATGCTTGGCATTCCTAACCACAATAGGTCTGACTGCCCATTCTGAAATGCCAGGCAAGGGCATCCTGCTTGTTATGCAGAGCCAGTGGCTAACTCTGCTGTATGCTGGAATGGAGCGGCAGGCGCAGAATAGCAGCCGGAGAGAACAGGATCAGGCTTTCCCAAACTTCAAAAGCCCTTGACTGCTCGTCTTTTGTTGCTAGTTAGCTTTTTTTGGGGGAAACCTGGTTTACCGCTGCCATGAGGATGAGCCCCCAGCTTTCCCAGAATACTGAATGCCTATATACAGGGCGCAGTCAGGAAGCCGGATCCGGCGCTATAGGTTATACTGGTGTCCTATAGAAAAATAATAGCGCTCTTGAAAAGGAAGATATGGATGCCCTACATGATGGGATGGAGCACGGGCCCCTGGGGACCCAGAACATGTATTTTAATTTTATGTTGTGGCCCCTCTAAGGCCTCATGCACACTGCACACACAGATTCTGTGTGGGGAATCCCGCACGGAATCCTCCCGTGCCTGCTGCCGGCGGCCCTGCTTACCTGTCATTTCTTCCTTTTCTTCTGTACTGCGGATGTGCCGCTGGCGCACATGCACAGTACAGATTTCCTCCTCATTGCGGAAGTGCCGCAGGACAGACGGCTTCCATTGACTTCAATGGAAGCCGTCCGTGTGTAGCCCGCTCTAAAATAGAGCATGCTGTGATGGTACCGTTGTACCTTGACGCCACCGGAAGCTAGGAGTTTGACAGGGCTTGCATGGAGGAACGCCCGTCACGCCCTAGCTCCCGATTGGCTGCATTCTTGAAGGCCCTAGCAGCGTCCATAGATTTTTGCCTTGGCTGGAGGGTTAGGGTTCCTGTTAGGCTTACATTATTAGCTGTAACATAGAAGCATTTAGAGCTAATAATGTAAGCCTAACAGGAAAACTAACCCTAACTCTCCAGCCCTGGCAAAAATCAATACAGACGCTGCAGCTATCACTCTCCCTTCCATCTCCCCTGGGCAACTGCTACCCACCTACTCCTATGACAGTGTGCATCGTGGCGGCGCTGGAGGAATCCCCCTGCTGTTAAGTTGTGTCTCTGCTCCCTCACTGCTCTGTCCACTGACTTTTTTCACCCGGTGTGCCGGCTCTCTGCCGCTGACAGGTGGGTGTCCGCTCACTGTGTGTTCCGCTCTGCCGCTGCTGCTCCCACTGTTGCCGCTGTCCTCCCCGACGGACTGCCCTGTCAGGACGGCATTTGGGGGATTAAGCACGTCCCCCGCCAATAAGAAGCTGGGGGCGTTACAAAATTATGTCGCCACCCCTAACTTCCGATGGCGACATAATACAACAGTACCGGCTGTGATTTTATTTTCAGCACATTGTGTCCACAAATAAAATCCGCTTGCGTGGAGAGAGGAATCTTCATACACATCTATGGGCAAATTGAGCGGTGGATCGCCCACGCCGGTGGCAAGTGCGAGATCCGCAATTCAATTTGCCCCGTGTGCATGAGGCCTAATAGAGGAAAAAAAATTAATTAAGAAGTTGAAGATCAGCATGTGAGAAGCACAAACCCGCTATCCGCATCTCTCTAAGTCCCGTGGGACCGCGGCTATGACTGAAGTAAGGAAAACGGACTGGAAGTGCCTCCTCCCGTTACGTTATATGCATGGAGCCGTTCAACAGTGCAGTCCACGGCTGGCGCTATCATTGTGGGACCGTGTTAGTGAACGACGAAGCGCCAATTTAGTGCAGATACAATGCAAATTACTAGTAAGAGCGTGTCCCAATCAGAAGACAATGCAGATTTCAGCATGTACGGGTGGGTTGGAATTTGGCGCTATCACTCGTAGGACCTTTGTTCATTCCATGACAACACGGATTGGTACCTGAATCTCCTGCAGACCACTTCCTGGACGATCGGCCCCTATTGTAGCAGGAGGCGGCGACTTCCAGCACGCTTTCCTTATGTCAGTGGTAGCCGTGGTCCCACAGGACTTACAGAGACGAGGAAAGCGGATTTCTGCTCTTCATACGCTGCTCCCCAACTTTGCAATTGGGTTTTACTTTCTCTCTAAGGGTGACTACCCTCTACAGTTTTTTTTTTTACTGCGAAATTCGCAGCGGTTTTTTTTCTGCAGGGGTCTATGGGACTTGTAATGTTAAAAACCCTTAGGGTGCATTCTCACAGGCGATTTTCACACGAGTTCCAACCTATAGCGATGTGGGTGGAACTCGCGCATGAAAATAGCACGCTGATTTAAATGCGTTTAATCACATGAACGATTTTGTCTTGCAGGGATTGAAGTGTCGCTGCATGTTCTATCTTTGGGCGATTCTTTGGGAGGATTTGACCATTACTTCTGATGGGATGTTTAAATTACAATTTGAATGCAAGCGAGATGCAGTTTTTACCATCGGAAGCACGAGAAAATTCAGAAGTATGTAGATGCGATTTTTAAGGAAAAGGATCACAACCAACGGGCGTAGATTTCTTGCAGTCATCAGGTCTGGCACCCTATAACCACATTCACTTACATTAGAGTCCGATGTAGTATGGCAATACTGTGATCTTTGTATGGCGTGACATGGTCAGAGTTACCATATAGTCCTAACCTTAGTCAGTGAGGGGTACTAGTTCTAGGCAGTGGAATTTATTACTCCCCTCTACATAATTTGAGGTGGGAATAGAAGCAGCGGTAGCATTATAATCATTACATTGCTTGTTTGGGTTTTTCTCCCCACACCCGATGTCATCATTCCCCCGATCACTTTTATTCCCACCGCAAATAATTACACGGTGCAACACAATTTTTGTAACCGATAAGCAGATAGGCGGCTCTTAGTAACTTAAGTGCGCTGAATTCAAATATGATATCCGTTTTTTTCTGCCACGTAAGGTTTTCCAATTATGGGGAATAATGGAATCCAGTTGATGTTGTAGTTTTCGGAAATATACCTATACAATAATCCAGCAGACTCGCCATTAACCCTGCTTAATAAAAAAGAACAAAAGTGATTGCGTATCTATTCCACAATCACTGTTACACGCTGCGCGCTGACTGAACACTATAAGGGTAGGCTTATGTAACATATAGGGTATATTTCCACATGGTGTAAACACTGCGGATCATCCACCAGTAAGCTGTAATTACCGAACTGTGATTTTACAGGTCATTGGTTAGACTAAAGAAAAGAATCAAAATAAAACAAAAATACATCCGAAAAAAAATATTAAAAATGGCAGAAATGTGCTTTTTTGGTCATTCTGTTGCCAAGAAAAAAATGCAATAAAAAGCGATCAAAAACTTGTATGTATTCCAAAATAGTACTAACGCAAACTACATGACGTCGCGCAAGAAATCAGCCCTTGCACAACTATGTGGATGGAAGAATAAAAAACGTATTGTGCGCAAAAGATGGCGGCAGAAAAGAATAAGCTTAAAAAAAATGTCTTTGAAAAAAAAAAGTAGCACAGCAAAAAGGAAAACCATACGTTTGGTATCGTAGTAATCATCCTGACCCGTAGAATAAAGTTATCAGGTCATTTTTGTTGCAGTTTGTGTACCGTAGAAACAGGACGCACCGAAAGATGGCGGAATTTTGTTTTTCATTTTACTCCGCATAGAATTTTTTAAAAGTTTTTTAGTACATTATATGGTACATCAAATAGTGTCATTGAAAAATACAACTCGTCCTACAGAAAACAACAAGCCCTCATACCGCGACGTCGATGGATAAATAAAGGAGGTATGATTTTTTAAAACAAAGGAAAAAAAAAGCTTGGTCACTAAGGGGTTAAATAGAGACATGCTGCTATTATTCAGTTTTAGGGTGGCTTCACACGAGTGTGTGCGTACATAGGTGCGCACCCCCATACGCGCAAAGACACGTGTGTATGCAAGCGCGCATTGCCTTTAGTGGAGCCGCAGCTGCTGCCGGCGGCTCCATTGAAGGCAATGGTCTGCCGGAACCCCTTAATTGTTTTTCAGGGAAGAGCTTTAAGGCTGCCTGTCCACGGGCGTTGCGAAATCCCTTGTCGGATCTCCGGGAGCAGGAGCCTACAGACGGATCTCCGCGGTCAGCCTATCTGCGAATTGCCGGCCGCGAGCAGAGAATCGCTATGATTCTCCGCTTGTGAACAGGGGGCTGCACTTTCCATAGCAACGCTATGGAAAGCGTTTACTGCGTTCCCTGCTGCCGGATTATCACCGCGGGGAACGCAGCGAACATTCACCCGTGGACAGGAGCCCTAAATATAAGCTCTTCCCTGAAAAACAAACATTTAAGTGTAAAATATATATATATATATATATATATATATATATATATACACACACACATACACACATACATACACACACACACTTACCTGTCCACCGCTGCCGTGGTCCCCCGCAGGGATGAATAACACATCTGCTGCATGTGGCAGATGTTTTCTTCATCCCCGCAGGGAATAAAGAATTCCCTGCTGCACCTGTCACAGATGTGACAGATGCGGCAAAGGAATTCTAAATCCCCGCGGGGAATAAGAAATTCCCTACCACAGCTGTAACAGATGACAGCTGTGGTAGCGGATCTCACTGCCGGCACCCAGTAATTGTTTTTCAGGGAAGGACTTTAAGTATAAGCCCTTCCCTGAAAAACAAGGCAAAGTAGTGTAAAAAATAATACACACCACATACTCACCTTCCTTCAGCTGCCAGGGCTCAGCCGCATCCTCTCAGCGCTGTGCCCAACTCTGCAATGCAGTTCTTTCAGCAGGCGTGGATTTAAAATCCCCGCCTGCTGAAAGAACTGCATTCCAGAGCCGGGCACAGCGCTGAGAGGATGCGGCTGAGCCCCGGCAGCTGAAGGAGGGTTAGTATGTGGTGTTTATTATTTTTTACACTACTTAAAGCTCTTCCCTGAAAAACAATTTCAGGATGCCGGCAGCTGGATCCCCTACTGCAGCTGTCATCTGTAACAGCTGTGGTAGGGAATTCTTTATTCCTCGCAGGGATGGAGGAAACATCTGCCACATGTAGCAGATGTGTTATTCATCCCCGCGGGGAACACGGCAGTGGCGGACAGGTGAGTATATATATCTATATTGTAACACTAAAATGTTTGTTTTTCAGGGAAGAGCTTATATTTAAAGCTTTTCCATGAAAAACAATTACGGGAGGCCGGCAGACCATTGTCTTCAATGGAGCCGCCGGCAGCAACAGCTCCCTTGAAGACAATACGTGCATTCCCTATTGTGCACATATGTCCTATCTTTATAGGCACGCACCTGTAAAACATGGACATGTGAACACACCATAGGGAATGCATGTGTTGTAATAGATGCGTCTTTTTGTGCGCTCGCGTGAAGCCACCCTTACCAGTGTAATAAGCATGTTTTAATCTTACAGAAACATATCAATTACTTTTGTTTATGAAAATTTTTTAAAAATTTGTTGCAGTGTTATGAAAGCATGGCCTCATAGTACATAATGACCTGCGCTGGGGTATGTGGTGCTCCCGGGGAGGCATTTTGTACTGCCCTGTGATGTTGTGTTGGTATTTAACCCCATGCAATTTTTTTTTTTTTTTAACACTTCATTACTTGAGTCTGCCGGACCTTTACACGACGGCAGATTCAAGTAAGTGGACCTACATGGAAAGTACTTGCCTGCCTCTGCAGTAGTGATTGGTGGGGCTCATGAGCTTTATTGAATGGGACTCCAAGCATTCAGAAATATTGGTCACCAAGCTTTTCTAGGTCAGTGACCCCCTGTACGTGAGCGATTCCTCCACAATAGTTATTTTTCCAATCCCATATTATAGGACGGAGCAGCATCCCAAAAATCATACAGGAA
Source organism: Eleutherodactylus coqui (assembly GCF_035609145.1). Classification (NCBI taxonomy): domain Eukaryota; kingdom Metazoa; phylum Chordata; class Amphibia; order Anura; family Eleutherodactylidae; genus Eleutherodactylus; species Eleutherodactylus coqui. The sequence continues at coordinate 309,057,224 of NC_089839.1, forward strand.
TTGATTTTAGAACCCGTTTACTATAGTAAAATATCTCAATGTGGTAAGATTGTGTTCCTTGGTAACAGAATACAAGGGGGTGCTGATAAATCCTTGGCTTTGACCACAAAAAATTGACACAGAACGATGAAATGTCACAGTTGTTCTACATAGTCCCCTCCGAAATCAATGCACTTCTGAGATTACCATATTGCAACTTCAACCCATGCAGATAGAATTCCTTTGGCTGGGCAGCAAACCAGGCATTAACCGCTTCGTTAGCATCAGAAATGGAGGCCAATTTAGTCTCCTTTAGGTGTTTATTCAAATTAGATGCTGCTAGATTAGGTGAATAAGAAGGATAATCCGGCACCTCTAAACCAAGGTCAGTCAGTTTACTCTGGGACAAGGCATTGCTGTGCAAGAACAAGACACCTTGCATCAACTTTCCATGCCTTTTTGACTTCAACGCCCCCTTAGTTTATCCAGAGGTGTTGTGTATTACACAGCCGTGATAGCAGACCCCTTTGGAAGACGGCGCACAAGCAGTATCCCATGTTTATCCCAGAAGACAGATGCCATCCCCTTGGATAGTGACTTCTGTGCTTTGAGTCTCTTTGTTGAGGAAACGTTTCTCCATTCTTTTTGTTTTTTTGACTCAGGATCATGCAAGACAGGAAAGCATCAGCATCTTGCCAACGCTACAGAATTTCCCGGCAGACTTGGACTCGGGCACACTTTTCGGCCTCATGTCCACTAGGTAATTTGGGCCCACGCGGATTCTCCATGCAGAATTCCGCAGCGGAACCCTCCTTTCCCAGGGACATGAGGCCTGAAAAAAGATTTTACTCACCTGTCCGGAAGCTGTGGGTTCCCCTCCGTCGCAGCCGGATCTTCTTTCTCTCTGCCCGGCGGATGCGCTCGGCACACCTGTAGCGTGCCGCACGCATGCGCCGTGCACTCTTTTTTTTTCTCTTTGAGCTCCTGCTCTCCCGCGCTCCCGTGCCGGAGAGCAGAAATTCAGCTGCGGGTGTACCGCGGGACCGGACGGCTTCCATAGGCTTCTATGGAAGCCTGTGGGAGCCGTCCGCGTGGGAGACTCGCAGAAAATGGAGCATGCTGCGTTTCTTCTCCCGCACGGGAGAAAACACAAATCCATTAAAATGCCATCCGCGGGTACAAATTACAATTTAATTGCCCGCGAATGGCTAATGGATCTCTAAGGCAAAAATCGAATGCGGATTCCGCAGCGGAATCCGCGATTCAATTTTGCTAGTGGACATGAGGCCTTCATCTCCTGACAAAGATTTGAGGAACCACTTGGCAGATACCTTCCTCATGTCCAGATGATCGTGAATTACGGACCTAACTCTTTCTCTGGAATTGTTCAGAACCTCGGCCTTTGTCTTGGCAGAAATTCGCTGGACTTCCAGAATCATGTCATGGATGACATCTAGGGTCTCTAGAACAGTCACCACTGAAGGTCTCACAGAATGGTCTTCATTGTTGGTGTTGAAGTGACTGGTTTTGAATTTGAAAACCCAATTTTTCACAGTGAAGTATGAAGGGTACTTGACACCTAATATTTGCACCATGTCACCGTGAATGTCTTTGGCCAACATCCCTTTCAGGAACAAGAACTTCATTGCTGCTCTGCTCTCCTTTGCAGTGAAATTTGCTGCAGTCTCAGTCATGTTGTCTTTAACCTCTTAATAAAGCTTTTTTTTCATTTTTGTTTTTTCCTCCCCATGATGAAATCTTTGAGTGTCAATCTGCCACCTTTTGGGACCAGCAAGATAGCCTTTTGCTGTAGTGATAATGAAATTACCCATTTGCAGCAGATCCCATAGTCTCCCTGCTCTCAAATACACAATCCTCTAGACTTGCTGACTGCGATTCCCCACAACTGAGATGAGACAAAAAGGAAGTTAATAACGGATTGGAGGTCCAAGCTCAACAACAATTATATTTTCCAAACCATGCGTATACCACAGAAGCCGTGCATTCACTCCCCTCGCTGTGTGATCCTTGGATCTCACAGAATCGCACACCTGCAAAGCTAATCATTTCGGTCATATCATGTGGTATTTACGGGTAGGTAAATTCATGATGGGGCAGCCATAGCTTTCCTATTGGAGTGTTTCCTAGGGAAATATGGCTAAAATGTTAAATTGGGTTTCCATCTGGAAGATCTGCGCATCAACTTAGCCAGCTTTCATCAGGACAAAAGGACCTCTGTGTATTTGTGGCGCTGACACCATGCGCCCGCTTACCTGATCGGTTGGGTCCCTGGAAAACCCCTTTAAAACTTTAGTCAGTTTTCTTCATGCTTTAAGCAATCCATGCCCTCGAAGTATGTTAATTGTGTGTCGGTTGGTGGAAACCGTGGCAACTGACCTACCTGTCAGAAATGGTCAGTGGTGGCAGCGAAGTGTGTTGGGCCATGCAGGGGCTCCATCTTGCACAAGTGCAGAATCCGGGGAACTGGAAATAAGTCGACCCTGCAGTCTGCCCCTGGGTGTCGTATGTTACAGGTTGGTGACTGTTGGACCTGTAAACCTCGTTTCCATAACAATTCCCACCTTCAAAAGAATCTTAAAGGGGTTGTCCCACGGCAGCAAGTGGGTCTATACACTTCTGTATGGCCATATTAATGCACTTTGTAATATACATCGTGCATTAAATATTGGCCATACAGAAGTTATTCACTTACCTGCTCCGTTGCTGGCGTCCCCGTCGCCATGGATCCGTCTAATTCTGATGTCTTCTTGCTTTTTTTTAGACGCGCGTGCGCTGTGCGGTCTTCTCCCCTTCTCCTAGGTCCAGGAACGAGCGGCGTTCTGGCTCCGCCCCCTTCTGCACGGCATCGCGTAGCTCCACCCCGTCACGTGTGCCGATTCCAGCCAATCAAGTGGCTGGAATCGGCAATGGACCGCACAGAGCCCACGGTGCACCATGGGAAAGGACCCGCGCTGCATCGTGGGTGAGGATCCCGGCGGCCATCTTGGTGAAGGAAGAAGAAGGAAGAAGGAAGACGTCGCAGAGCGGGGATTCGGGTAAGTAATATGTAATTTTTTTTAACACATCCCTTGTGGTTGTCCTGCGCCGAACGGGGGGCCTATGGAAAAAAAAAAAACGTTTCGGCGCGAGACAACCCCTTTAACTCTTAAATTTAACCATCGACATTGCTGTGTGAGGTCTTGTTTTTGTGGGACAGGTTGTATCTTTCATTGGTACTATTTAATTGACCATATAATAGGACCATAGAAAATGTGTAAAAATGTCAATGCAAAAAACCCCCAAAAACTTGCAATTCCGTCATGTTGGGGAGAGACTTGTTCTTACAGTTTACACCCTGTGGCAAAAGCAACATGATACCTATTATATGTGTCAGTACGATTATGATGATACCAAATTTCTATAGATTTTTTTGCTGTACTACTTTAAAACAAAATAATCTCTTTGGAAGAAAACACAATTATTTTCTGTCGCCTTCTTCTGACCGCCATAACTTTTTAACATTTTTCCAGTGATATGGTTGTGTGAGGTTTTGTTTTCTGCAAGATGTCCCGTAGCTTCTATTAGTACCTTTATGGAGTTCATATGGCTTTTTGATCAGTTTTTATTACATTTTTTCCTAGAGATGGGGTGACCAAGAAAGCGCAGTTCTGGCATTTTGTATTTATTACTGACACTGTTTACTGTGTGGGAGAAAAAAATGCATTAAAGGGGTTGTCCCGCGGCAGCAAGTGGGGGTATACACTTCTGTATGGCCATATACATGCACTTTGTAATATACATCGTGCATTAAATATTGGCCATACAGAAGTTATACACACAGAAGCCCTGTGCGGCGCGAGCACGCCGGAGCGGCCCCATTCAACGGGCCAAAAGAGCAGACTGCGCAAGCGCGTCTAATCGAGGGAGAAGAAGGCTTCGGTCGGAGCCATGGATACGGGGACGCCAACACCGGAGGGGGTAAGTGTATAACTTCTGTATGGCCAATATTTAATGCACGATGTATATTACAAAGTGCATTAATATGGCCATACAGAAGTGCTTAACCCCACTTGCTATCGCGGGACAACCCCTTTAATATGATAGATCAAACTTTTACGGATGTCAAATATACCAAATATGGGTTTTGTTGTTTTTATTCTTTTTATTATAAATATAGGAAAAAGTTTTTCTTTAATTATTAGCTTTTAGTTTTTCTAATTAAACTTTACTAATTTTAAAATTTTTTTGTCCTCATACGGGACTTGAACTTCCGAGCATTTGTTCGCTCAACTAGTATACTGTAATACCATAGTATTACATTATACCACATTCTGACAGGCAGTCTATCAAGATGTGCTGTAGGCATGTCTTGAGAGGCAATCGATCATGACATCCCTGGGGGCCTTTAGAAGGCCCCAGGCTGCCATGGCAACTGAATGGCACTTTACAGTCTCATCCTGTGGGGTTCATTCAGGCCCCCCAAACACTGATCGGGGCATTTAAAGAATTAACAGCCGCGATCACCATTCACACTGATCACCCGCCATGTAATGAGGGAGCTCAGATCCTGATCGCGCTCCATGCAATCCTTGCGTACCCAAGACGTAACTGTACACCCTGGGACGTGTAAGGGTTAAACCTGCATAACATAAGACTGGCACATGAGATCATGCCATAATTTGCTCACAAAGTATTGCAAAGATTGTGCTTTCAAATGATATAACATTGGTGGATGTGCAAATAAACAAACATCTAAAAGCCGCGGACTATCAGCACGCCGCGTATTTGCATATTCCTACGATATTTTACAGTCATTCTGACACATTTCGGAGGTTAATCTTCTTACTCGTAGAAAAACAGAAGTTGAAATAAATTCCAGTGTGGAAAAAGCAAATTTGCCTTTTCTGTTCACTAAACTCAATATTTTTAAGGATTTGAGCCATGAATGAGACCTTTCACGTGGCGTGCCGGTATAAATCCAAGGCGAAAATGAAAATAAAACTACTCCACATCATGTCGTAAATATTTCCTTCACTTTGAATGTATCTTTTCAAGAGAATTAGTTTAATGTGACTACATGGAAAGGCGAAAATGAAAATGCAGCCTGGAAAACCCGAGGTGAATCGTTTTCATATACAAGACGGGTGCAGCGATAGCTCTGATGTAATGTAGGGTTTGAAGGCTTAGGCTCATAGTCTGCAGTATTATATATGGATATTTATATACTGTGCAATATAGAGCAATGAAGTAACTAGACTGGAAAGTGCTTACTCTTCTCTCTGCTGGGTTACAGTTTTTAATAAATCATATAATTCTGACCACGATTAAAAAATAAATAAATAAATTATATATATATAATCACTATAGTGCTTCCCTCTATGCACAAGGATATATTACTGCCCCCTATATACATAAATATAATTGCTATAATACCGTCCCCTATGTACAAGAATATAACTACTATAATACTGCCTCCTATGTACAAGAATATAACAACTATAATACTGCCCCCAATTATCAAGAATATAATTATTACAATACTGCCTCCTATGTACAAGAAAAGAATATAACTATTATAATACTGCCCCCTGTGTACAAGAATATAACTATTATAATACTGCCCCCTGTGTACAAGAATATAACTATTATAATACTGCCTCCTATGTACAAGAATATAACTACTATATTACTGCCTCCTATGTACAAGAATATAACTACTATAATACAGCCCCCTATGCACAAGAATATAACTACTATAACACTGCCCCCTATGTACAAGAATATAACTACTATAATACTGCCTCCTATGTACAAAAATATAACTACTATAATACTGCCCCCCTTTGTACAAGAATATAACTACTATAATACTGCCCCCTATGTACAAGAATATAACTACTATAGTACTACCTCCTATGTACAAGAATATAACTACTATAATACTGCCCTCTATGTACAAGAATATAACTACTATAATACTGCCTCCAATATACAAGAAAATAATATAACTATTATAATACTGTCCCCTGTGTACAAGAATATAACTACTATAATACTGCTCCTATGTACAAGAATATAACTACTATAATACTGACCCTATGTACAAGAATATAACTACTATAATACTGCCCCCTGTGTACAAGAATATAACTATTATAATACTGTCCCCTGTGTACAAGAATATAACTACTATAATACTGCCCCCTGTGTACAAGAATATAACTATTATAATACTGTCCCCTGTGTACAAGAATATAACTACTATAATACTGCCCCCTGTGTACAAGAATATAACTACTATAATACTGCCCCCTATGTACAAGAATAACTACTATAATACTGCCCCCTATGTACAAGAATATAACTACTATAATACTGTCCCCTATGTACAATAATATTACTACTATAATACTACCTCCTATGTACAAGAATATAACTACTATAATACTGCCCCCTATGTAGAAGAATATAACTACTATAATACTGCCTCCTATGTACAAGAATATAACTACTATAGTACTACCTCCTATGTACAAGAATATAACTACTATAATACTGCCCTCTATGTACAAGAATATAACTACTATAATACTGCCTCCAATATACAAGAAAATAATATAACTATTATAATACTGTCCCCTGTGTACAAGAATATAACTACTATAATACTGCCCCCTGTGTACAAGAATATAACTACTATAATACTGCCCCCTATGTACAAGAATATAACTACTATAATACTGCCCCCTATGTACAAGTATATAACTACTATAGTACTACCTCCTATGTACAAGAATATAACTACTATAATACTGCCTCCAATATACAAGAAAATAATATAACTATTATAATACTGTCCCCTGTGTACAAGAATATAACTACTATAATACTGCCCCCTGTGTACAAGAATATAACTTTTATAATACTGTCCCCTGTGTACAAGAATATAACTACTATAATACTGCCCCCTGTGTACAAGAATATAACTACTATAATACTGCCCCCTATGTACAAGAATAACTACTATAATACTGCCCCCTATGTACAAGAATATAACTACTATAATACTGTCCCCTATGTACAATAATATTACTACTATAATACTACCTCCTATGTACAAGAATATAACTACTATAATACTGCCCCCTATGTAGAAGAATATAACTACTATAATACTGCCTCCTATGTACAAGAATATAACTACTATAATACTGACCTCTATTTACAAGGATATAACTACTATAATACTACCTCCTATGTACAAGAATATAACTACTATAATACTGCCCTCTATGTACAAGAATATAATTACTATAATACTGCCTCCTATGTACAAGAATATAACTACTATAATACTGCCCTCTATGTACAAGAATATAACTACTATAATACTACCTCCTATGTACAAGAATATAACTACTATAATACTGCCCTCTATGTACAAGAATATAACTACTATAATACTGCCCTCTATGTACAAGAATATAACTACTATAATACTGCCCCCTATGTACAAGAATATAACTACTATAATACTGCCCTCTATGTACAAGAATATAACTACTATAAAACTGCCCTCTATGTACAAGAATATAACTACTATAATACTGCCCCCTATGTACAAGAATATAACAACTATAATACTGCCCCCAATTATCAAGAATATAATTATTACAATACTGCCTCCTATGTACAAGAATATAACTACTATAATACTACCTCCTATGTACAAGAATATAACTACTATAATACTGCCCTCTATGTACAAGAATATAACTACTATAAAACTGCCCCCTATGTACAAGAATATAACTACTATAATACTGCTGCTATGTACAAGAATATAACTACTATAATACTGCTCGTATGTACAAGAATGTAACTACTATAATACTGCCTCCTATATACAAGAATATAACTACTATAATACTGCTCCTATGTACAAGAATATTACTATAATACTGCTCCCTATGTACAAGAATATAACTACTATAATAGTGCTCCTATGTACAAGAATATTACTATAATACTGCTCCCTATGTACAAGAATATAACTACTATAATACTGCCCTCTATGTACAAGAATATAACTACTATAATACTGATCCTATGTACAAGAATATAACTACTGTAATGCTGCCCCCTATGTACAAGAATATAACTACTGTAATGCTGCCCCCTATGTACAAAATATAACTACTATAATACTGCCCCCTATGTACAAGAATATAACTACTATAATACTGCTCCTATGTACAAGAATATAACTACTGTAATACTACCCCCTATGTACAAAAATATACCTACTATTATAGTGCCCCCTATGTACAAGAATATAACTACTATAATACTGCCCTCTATGTACAAGAATATAACTACTATAATACTGATCCTATATACAAGAATATAACTACTGTAATGCTGCCCCCTATGTACAAGAATATAACTACTATAATACTGCCCCCTATGTACAAGAATATAACTACTATGATAGTGCTCCTATGTACAATAATGTAACTACTGTAATGCTGCCCCCTATGTACAAGAATATACCTACTATAATACTGCCCCCAATGTACAAGTATATAACTACTATAATACTGCCCCTATGTGCAAGAATATAACTACTATAATACTGCCTCCTATGTGCAAGAATATAACTACTATAATTCTGCTCCTATGTACAAGAATATAACTACTATAATACTGTCCCCTATGTACAATAATATTACTACTATAATACTACCTATGTACAAGAATATAACTACTATAATACTGCCCCCTATATACAAAAATATATCTACTATAATACTGCCTCCTATGTACAAGAATATAACCACTATAATACTGCCCTCTATGTACAAGAATATAACCACTATAATGCTGCCCTCTATGTACAAGAATATAACTACTATAGTACTACCTCCTATGTACAAGAATATAACTACTATAATACTGCTCCTATGTACAAGAATATAACTACTATAATACTGCCCTCTATGTACAAGAATATAACTACTATAATACTGCCTCCAAAATACAAGAAAAGAATATAACTATTATAATACTGCCCCCTGTGTACAAGAATATAACTATTATAATACTGTCCCCTGTGTACAAGAATATAACTACTATAATACTGCCCCCTGTGTACAAGAATATAACTATTATAATACTGTCCCCTGTGTACAAGAATATAACTAATATAATACTGCCCTCTGTGTACAAGAATATAACTACTATAATACTGCCCCCCATGTACAAGAATAACTACTATAATACTGCCCCCCATGTACAAGAATAACTACTATAATACTGTCCCCTATGTACAATAATATTACTACTATAATACTACCTCCTATGTACAAGAATATAACTACTATAATACTGCCCCCTATGTACAAGAATATAACTACTATAATACTGCCTCCTATGTACAAGAATATAACTACTATAATACTGACCTCTATTTACAAGGATATAACTACTATAATACTACCTCCTATGTACAAGAATATAACTACTATAATACTGCCCTCTATGTACAAGAATATAATTACTATAATACTGCCTCCTATGTACAAGAATATAACTACTATAATACTGCCCTCTATGTACAAGAATATAACTACTATAATACTACCTCCTATGTACAAGAATATAACTACTATAATACTGCCCTCTATGTACAAGAATATAACTACTATAATACTGCCCTCTATGTACAAGAATATAACTACTATAATACTACCTCCTATGTAGAAGAATATAACTACTATAATACTGCCCTCTATGTACAAGAATATAACTACTATAATACTGCCTCCTATGTGCAAGAATATAACTACTATAATACTGCCCCCCATGTACAAGAATATAACTACTATAAAACTGCCCTCTATGTACAAGAATATAACTACTATAATACTGCCCCCTATGTACAAGAATATAACAACTATAATACTGCCCCCAATTATCAAGAGTATAATTATTACAATACTGCCTCCTATGTACAAGAATATAACTACTATAATACTGCCTCCTATGTACAAGAATATAACTACTATAATACTGCCCCCATGTACAAGAATATAACTACTATAAAACTGCCCTCTATGTACAAGAATATAACTACTATAATACTGCCCCCTATGTACAAGAATATAACTACTATGATAGTGCTCCTATGTACAAGAATATAACTACTATAATACTGCCCTCTATGTACAAGAATATAACTACTATAATACTGCCTCCTATGTACAAGAATATAACTACTATAATACTGCCCCCTATGTACAAGAATATAACTACTATAATACTGCCCTCTATGTACAAGAATATAACTATTATAATACTGCCCCTATGTACAAGAATATAACAACTATAATACTGCCCCCTATGTACAAAAATATAACTACTATAATAGTGCTCCTATGTACAAGAATATAACTACTACAATACTGCCCTTATGTACAAGAATATAACTACTATAATACTGCCCTCTATGTACAAGAATATAACTACTATAATACTGATCCTATGTACAAGAATATAACTACTGTAATGCTGCCCCTATGTACAAGAATATAACTACTATAATACTGCCCCCTATGTACAAGAATATAACTACTATAATACTGCTCCTATGTACAAGAATATAACTACTGTAATGCTGTCCCCTATGTACAAAAATATACCTACTATAATAGTGCCCCCTATGTACAAGAATATAACAACTATAATACTGCTCCTATGTACAAGAATATAACTACTATAATACTGCCCTCTATGTAGAAGAATATAACTACTATAATACTGATCCTATGTACAAGAATATAACTACTATAATACTGCCCTTATGTACAAGAATATAACTACTATAATACTGCCCTCTATGTACAACAATATAACTACTATAATACTGATCCTATGTACAAGAATATAACTACTGTAATGCTGCCCCCTATGTACAAGAATATAACTACTATAATACTGCCCCCTATGTACAAGAATATAACTACTATAATACTGCACCTATGTACAAGAATATAACTACTGTAATGCTGCCCCCTATGTACAAGAATATAACTACTATAATACTGCCCCCTATGTACAAGAATATAACTACTATAATACTGCTCCTATGTACAAGAATATAACTACTGTAATGCTGTCCCCTATGTACAAAAATATACCTACTATAATAGTGCCCCCTATGTACAAGAATATAACTACTATAATACTGATCCTATATACAAGAATATAACTACTGTAATGCTGCCCCCTATGTACAAGAATATAACTACTATAATACTGCCCCCTATGTGCAAGAATATAACTACTATAATACTGCCTCCTATGTGCAAGAATATAACTACTATAATACTGCTCCTATGTACAAGAATATAACTACTATAATACTGCCCCCTATGTACAAGAATATAACCACTATAATACTGCCCCCTATGTACAAGAATATAACCACTATAATACTGCCCCCTATGTACAAGAATATAACCACTATAATACTGCCCCCTATGTACAAGAATATAACCACTATAATACTGCCCCCTATGTACAAGAATATAACCACTGTAATACTGCCCCCTATGTACAAGAATATAACCACTGTAATGCTGCCCCCTATGTTCAAGAATATAACTACTGTAATACTGCCCCCTATGTACAAGAATATAACTATTATAATACTGCCCCTATGTACAAGAATATAACAACTATAATACTGCCCCCTATGTACAAAAATATAACTACTATAATAGTGCTCCTATGTACAAGAATATAACTACTACAATACTGCCCTTATGTACAAGAATATAACTACTATAATACTGCCCTCTATGTACAAGAATATAACTACTATAATACTGATCCTATGTACAAGAATATAACTACTGTAATGCTGCCCCTATGTACAAGAATATAACTACTATAATACTGCCCCCTATGTACAAGAATATAACTACTATAATACTGCTCCTATGTACAAGAATATAACTACTGTAATGCTGTCCCCTATGTACAAAAATATACCTACTATAATAGTGCCCCCTATGTACAAGAATATAACAACTATAATACTGCTCCTATGTACAAGAATATAACTACTATAATACTGCCCTCTATGTAGAAGAATATAACTACTATAATACTGATCCTATGTACAAGAATATAACTACTATAATACTGCCCTCTATGTACAACAATATAACTACTATAATACTGATCCTATGTACAAGAATATAACTACTGTAATGCTGCCCCCTATGTACAAGAATATAACTACTATAATACTGCCCCCTATGTACAAGAATATAACTACTATAATACTGCACCTATGTACAAGAATATAACTACTGTAATGCTGCCCCCTATGTACAAGAATATAACTACTATAATACTGCCCCCTATGTACAAGAATATAACTACTATAATACTGCTCCTATGTACAAGAATATAACTACTGTAATGCTGTCCCCTATGTACAAAAATATACCTACTATAATAGTGCCCCCTATGTACAAGAATATAACTACTATAATACTGATCCTATATACAAGAATATAACTACTGTAATGCTGCCCCCTATGTACAAGAATATAACTACTATAATACTGCCCCCTATGTGCAAGAATATAACTACTATAATACTGCCTCCTATGTGCAAGAATATAACTACTATAATACTGCTCCTATGTACAAGAATATAACTACTATAATACTGCCCCCTATGTACAAGAATATAACCACTATAATACTGCCCCCTATGTACAAGAATATAACCACTATAATACTGCCCCCTATGTACAAGAATATAACCACTATAATACTGCCCCCTATGTACAAGAATATAACCACTATAATACTGCCCCCTATGTACAAGAATATAACCACTGTAATACTGCCCCCTATGTACAAGAATATAACCACTGTAATGCTGCCCCCTATGTTCAAGAATATAACTACTGTAATACTGCCCCCTATGTACAAGAATATAACTACTATAATACTGCCCCCTATGTACAAGAATATAACTACTATAATACTGCTCCCTATGTACAAGAATATAACTACTATAATACCGCTCCCTATGTACAAGAATATAATTACTATATTACTGCCCCGCATGTACTAGAATATAACTACTATAATACTGCTCTTATGTACAAGAATAGAACTACTATAATACTGCCCCCTATGTACAAGAATATAACTACTATAATACTGCTCTTATGTACAAGAATATATCTACTATAATACTGCTCCCTATGTACAAGAATATAACTATAATACTGCCCTCTATGTACAAGAATATAACTACTATAATACTGCTCGCTATGTACAAGAATATAACTACTATAATACTGCCCCCTATGTACAAGAATATAACTACTATAATACTGCACTCTATGTACAAGAATATAACTACTATAATACTGCCCCCTATGTACAAGAATATAACTACTATAATACTGCCCCCTATGTACAAGAATATAACTACTATAATACTGCTCCTATGTACAAGAATATAACTACTATAATACTGCTCCTATGTACAAGAATATAACTACTATAATACTGCCCCCTATGTACAAGAATATAACTACTATAATACTGCTCCTATGTACAAGAATATAACTACTATAATACTGACCCTATGTAAAAGAATATAACTACTATAATACTGCCTCCTATGTACAAGAATATAACTACTATAATACTGCCCCCTATGTACAAGAATATAACTACTATAATACTGTCCCCTATGTACAAGAATATAACTACTATAATACTGCCCCCTATGTACAAGAATATAACTACTATAATACTGCTCCTATGTACAAGAATATAACTACTATAATACTGCTCCTATGTACAAGAATATAACTACTATAATACTGCTCCTATGTACAAGAATATAACTACTATAATACTGCCCCCTATGTACAAGAATATAACTACTATAATACTGCCTCCTATGTGCAAGAATATAACTACTATAATACTGCTCCTATGTACAAGAATATAAATACTATAATACTGCCCCCTATGTACAAGAATATAACTACTATAATACTGCCCCCTATGTACAAGAATATAACTACTATAATACTGCCCCCTATGTACAAGAATATAACTACTATAATACTGCCTCCTATGTACAAGAATATAACTACTATAATACTGCTCCTATGTACAAGAATATAACTACTATAATACTGCCCCCTATGTACAAGAATATAACTACTATAATACTGCCCCCTATGTACAAGAATATAACTACTATAATACTGCCTCCTATGTACAAGAATATAACTACTATAATACTGACCCTATGTAAAAGAATATAACTACTATAATACTGCCTCCTATGTACAAGAATATAACTACTATAATACTGCCCCCTATGTACAAGAATATAACTACTATAATACTGCCCCCTATGTACAAGAATATAACTACTATAATACTGCCCCCTATGTACAAGAATATAACTACTATAATACTGCCTCCTATGTACAAGAATATAACCACTATAATACTGCCCCCTATGTACAAGAATATAACTACTATAATACTGTCCCCTATGTACAAGAATATAACTACTATAATACTGCCTCCTATGTACAAGAATATAACCACTATAATACTGCCCCCTATGTACAAGAATATAACTACTATAATACTGTCCCCTATGTACAAGAATTAGAGATGAGCGAACACCAAAATGTTCGGGTGTTCGTTATTCGGAACGAACTTCCCGTGATGCTCGAGGGTTCGTTTCGAACAACGAACCCCATTGAAGTCAATGGGCGACCAGAACATTTTTGTATTTCGCCGATGCTCGCTAAGGTTTTCATGTGTGAAAATCTGGGCAATTCAGGAAAGTGATGGGAATGACACAGTGACGGATAGGGCAGGCGAGGGGCAACATGTTGGGCTGCATCTCAAGTTCACAGGTCCCACTATTAAGCCACAATAGCGGCAAGAGTGGGCCCCCCCCCCCCTCCCAACAACTTTTACTTCTGAAAAGCCCTCATTAGCATGGCATACCTTTGCTAAGCACCACACTACCTCCAACAAAGCACAATCACTGCCTTCAGCTGCCCTCATGCCACACCACGCTCATGTCTATTTAGAATTGCGTCTGCCATGACGAGGGACCGCAGGCACACACTGCAGAGGTTGGCACGGCTAGGCAGCGACCCTCTTTAAAAGTGGCGGAGCGATAGCCCACAATGCTGTACAGAAGCAATGAGAAATAGAATCCTGTGCCACCGCCATCAGGAGCTGCACACGTGGGCATAGCAATGGGGAACCTATGTGCCACACACTATTCATTCTGTCAAGGTGTCTGCATGCCCCAGTCAGACCGGGCTTTTTAATTCATAGACACAGGCAGGTACAACTCCCTATTGTGAAGTCCCTGTCGACCCACAGCATGGGTGGCTCCCTGGAACCCACCGGCGGTACACAGAAATATCCCATTGCATTGCCCAACACAGCTGAGGTAGTAATGTCGTGCTTAATGCAGGTGGGCTTCGGCCCACACTGCATGCCCCAGTCAGACTGGGGTTCTTTATAAGTGTACAGATGTAGTAAAAACTCCGTGTGCACCTACAGCATGGGTGGGTGCCAGGAAGCCACCGGCGGTACATAGAAATATCCCATTGCATTGCCCAACACAGCTGAGGTAGTAATGTTGTGCTTAACCCTTTCCAATCCAATTTGTATATGGTTTTCCTAGGGGGCTTACTCTTTTTCTGCTGTTATACAACGGCGCTATATGCTGGCTAAAGCCAGTACTGCATGAGCTGACACGTAGGATAGGCTCCGACAGCAGAGAGGCTGGCAATATACAGTAAGAGAATCCCGACGGACGTCTACCAACAACGGAGCTGTACAGCCTTAAACCCTAATGTCTTCACAGGTCACACAGTGGACTGGAAAGGGTTAATGCAGGTGGGTTTCGGCCCACACTGCATGCCCCAGTCAGACTGGGGTTCTTTACAAGTGGACACATGTAGGTTAAACTCCCTGTGGACCCACTGCCTGGGTGGGTGCCAGGAAGCCACCGGCGGTACATAGAAATATCCCATTGCATTGCCCAACACAGCTGAGGTAGTAATGTCGTGCGTAATACAGGTGGGCTTCGGCCCACACTGCATGCCCCAGTCAGACTGGGGTTCTTTAGAAGTGTACAGATGTATTAAAAACTCCGTGTGCACCTACAGCATGGGTGGCTCCCTGGAACCCTCCGGCGGTACATAAAAATATCCCATTGCATTGCCCAACACAGCGGATGTAACGTCAGCTGTAATGCAGGTGGGCTAAAAATTAATTTGATTACACTGTAGGCGAGGGCCCACAAAAATTGCTGAATCAACAGTACTAATGTACATCCCAAAAATTGGCCATGGCCAACCAAGAGGGCAGGTGAAACCCATTAATCGCTTTGGTTAATGTGGCTTAAGTGGTAACTAGGCCTGGAGGCAGCCCAGTGTAACGAAAAATTGGTTCAAGTTAAAGTTCCAACGCTTTTAAGCGCATTGAAACTTATAAAAATTGTTCTGAAAAATTATTTGAGTGAGCCTTGTGGCCCTAAGAAAAATTGCCCGTTCAGCGTGATTACGTGAGGTTTCAGGAGGAGGAGGAGGAGGAGGAGGAGGAGGAATATTAGACACAGATTGATGAAGCAGAAATGTCCCCGTTTTGGATGGTGAGAGAGAACGATGCTTCCATCCGCGGGTGCAGCCTACGTATTGCTTACGTATCGCTGCTGTCCGCTGGTGGAGAACAGAAGTCTGGGGAAATCCAGCCTTTGTTCATCTTGATGAGTGTAAGCCTGTCGGCACTGTCGGTTGACAAGCGGCTACGCTTATCTGTGATGATTCCCCCAGCCGCACTAAACACCCTCTCCGACAAGACGCTAGCCGCAGGACAAGCAAGCACCTCCAGGGCATACAGCGCTAGTTCAGGCCACATGTCCAGCTTCGACACCCAGTAGTTGTAGGGGGCAGAGGCGTCACCAAGGATGGTCGTGCGATCGGCTACGTACTCCCTCACCATCCTTTTACAGTGCTCCCGCCGACTCAGCCGTGACTGGGGAGCGGTGACACAGTCTTGGTGGGGAGCCATAAAGCTGGCCAGGCCCTTAAAGACTGTTGCACTGCCTGGGATGTACATGCTGCTCGATCTACGCACATCCCCTGCTACCTTGCCCTCGGTACTGCGCCTTCTGCCACTAGCGCTGTCGGCTGGGAATTTTACCATCAGCTTGTCCGCAAGGGTCCTGTGGTATAGCAACACTCTCGAACCCCTTTCCTCTTCGGGAATCAGAGTGGGCAGGTTCTCCTTATACCGTGGATCGAGCAGTGTGTACACCCAGTAATCCGTAGTGGCCAGAATGCGTGCAACGCGAGGGTCACGAGAAAGGCATCCTAACATGAAGTCAGCCATGTGTGCCAGGGTACCTGTACGCAACACATGGCTGTCTTCACTAGGAAGATCACTTTCAGGATCCTCCTCCTCCTCCTCCTCCTCCTCAGGCCATACACGCTGAAAGGATGACAGGCAATCAGCCGGTGTACCGTCAGCAGCGGCCCAAGCTGTCTCTTCCCCCTCCTCCTCATCCTCCTCATGCTCCTCCTCCTCCTCCTGTACGCGCTGAGAAATAGACAGGAGGGTGCCCTGACTATCCAGCGGCATACTGTCTTCCCCCGCCCCCGTTTCCGAGCGCAAAGCAGCTGCCTTTATGGTTTGCAGGGAATTTCTCAAGATGCATAGCAGAGGAATGGTGACGCTAATGATTGTAGCATCGCCGCTCACCACCTGGGTAGACTCCTCAAAATTACCAAGGACATGGCAGATGTCTGCCAACCAGGACCACTCTTCTGAAAGGAATTGAGGAGGCTGACTCCCACTGCGCCGCCCATGTTGGAGTTGGTATTCGACTATAACTCTACGTTGTTCATAGAGCCTGGCCAACATGTGGAGCGTAGAGTTCCACCGTGTGGGCACGTCGCACAGCAGTCGGTGCACTGGCAGCTTAAAGTGATGTTGCAGGGTGCGCAGGGTGGCAGCGTCCGTGTGGGACTTGCGGAAATGTGCGCAGAGCCGGCGCGCCTTTACGAGCAGGTCTGACAAGCGTGGGTAGCTTTTCAGAAAGCGCTGAACCACCAAATTAAAGACGTGGGCCAGGCATGGCACGTGCGTGAGGCTGCCAAGCTGCAGAGCCGCCACCAGGTTACGCCCGTTGTCACACACGACCATGCCCGGTTGGAGGCTCAGCGGCGCAAGCCAGCGGTCGGTCTGCTGTGTCAGACCCTGCAGCAGTTCGTGGGCCGTGTGCCTCTTATCGCCTAAGCTGAGTAGTTTCAGCACGGCCTGCTGACGCTTGCCCACCGCTGTGCTGCCACACCGCGCGACACCGACTGCTGGCGACATGCTGCTGCTAACACATCTTGATTGCGAGACAGAGGAGGAGGAGGAGGAGGAGGGTGCTTTAGTGGAGGAAGCATACACCTCCGCAGATACCAGCACCGAGCTGGGGCCCGCAATTCTGGGGGTGGGTAGGACGTGAGCGGTCCCAGGCTCTGACTCTGTCCCAGCCTCCACTAAATTCACCCAATGTGCCGTCAGGGAGATGTAGTGGCCCTGCCCGCCTGTGCTTGTCCACGTGTCCGTAGTTAAGTGGACCGTGGCAGTAACCGCGTTGGTGAGGGCGCGCACAATGTTGCGGGAGACGTGGTCGTGCAGGGCTGGGACGGCACATCGGGAAAAGTAGTGGCGACTGGGAACTGAGTAGCGCGGGGCCGCCGCCGCCATGATACTTTTGAAGGACTCAGTTTCCACAACCCTATACGGCAGCATCTCAAGGCTGATGAATTTTGCTATGCGGACGGTTAACGTTTGAGCGTGCGGGTGCGTGGCGGCGTACTTGCGCTTGCGCTCGAACACTTGCGCAAGCGACGGCTGAACGGTGCGCTGAACTACACTGCTGGATGGGGCCGAGGACAGCGGAGATGAGGGTGTGGGTGCAGGCCAGGAGACGGTAGTGCCTGTGTCCTGAGAGGGGGGTTGCATCTCAGTGGCAGGTTGGGGCACAGGGGGAGAGGCAGGGGTGCAAACCGGAGGCGGTGAACGGCCTTCGTCCCACCTTGTGGGGTGCTTGGCCATCATATGTCTGCGCATGGTGGTGGTGGTGAGGCTGTTGGTGTTGGCTCCCCGGCTGAGCTTTGCGCAACAAAGGTTGCACACCACTGTTCGTCGGTCGTCAGGCGTCTCTGTGAAAAACTGCCAGACCTTAGAGCACCTCGGCCTCTGCAGGGTGGCATGGCGCGAGGGGGCGCTTTGGGAAACACTTGGTGGATTATTCGGTCTGGCCCTGCCTCTACCCCTGGCCCTGGCCACCGCACTGCCTCTTGCAACCTGCCCTGCTGATGCCCTTGACTCCCCCTCTGAAGACCTGTCCTCCTGAGTAAGCGTTGCACACCAGGTGGGGTCAGTCACCTCATCGTCCTGCTGCTCTTCCTCCGAATCCTCTGTGCGCTGCTCCCTTGGACTTACTGCCCTTACTACTACCTCACTGCAAGACAACTGTGTCTGATCGTCATCGTCCTCCTCACCCACAGAAAGTTGTTGAGACAGTTGGCGGAAGTCCCCAGCCTCTTCCCTCGGACCCCGGGAACTTTCGAATGGTTGGGCATCAGTGACGATAAACTCCTCTGGTGGGAGAGGAACCGCTGCTGCCCAATCTAAGCAGGGGCCCGAGAACAGTTCCTGGGAGTGTTCCCGCTCCTGAGCAGGTGTCATTGTAGTGGAGTGAGGAGGCTGGGAGGAAGGAGGAGCAGCAGACAGAGGATTCGGATTTGCAGCAGTGGACGGCGCAGAACTGCGTGTTGACGATAGGTTGCTCGAAGCACTTTCTGCCATCCAGGACAGGATCTGCTCACACTGCTCATTTTCTAATAACCGTCTCCCGCGTGGACCCATTAATTGGGCGATGAATGTGGGGACGCCAGAAACGTGCCTCTCTCCTAATCGCGCAGCAGTCGGCTGCGACACACCGGGATCAGGAGCTCGGCCTGTGCCCACACCCTGACTTGGCCCTCCGCGTCCTCGGCCGCGTCCACGTCCTCTAGGCCTACCCCTACCCCTCAGCATGCTGTATTACCAGTGATTTGATTTCACAGGCAGGAAATAAATTGGCGCAAGACTGCAGGCCAAATATAATTTTTTCCCTTTTTGGAAAACGAAAGGCCCCACTGCCTCTAGTGAATGAATAATCTAAGTTTAATAACTGTGCTGTGTCCCTGCTAATGTGTCACAGAACGTGAGGGTAGCAGAGTTATTATAACTCTGGCAGAGCAGGTATTTTTTTTCCCAATTAAGGAAAGCAAATGGCGAAGCCAGCAGTAAAGCGTAGCTGGGTGCGTCTGATTTAGCAATGTTTTTCACGCAGCTCACACGTGTCCACCGCCCGTAAGGACGGACAGAGGCTGGACAAATAGATTTGTTTTCACTTGTTTTTCCACCAAAAGGCAGCACTGCGTATATTCAATGAACATGAGAAGTTTAATAACTGTGCTGTGTCCCTGCTAATGTGTCACAGAACGTGAGGGTAGCAGAGTTATTATAACTCTGGCAGAGCAGGTATTTTTTTTCCCAATTAAGGAAAGCAAATGGCGAAGCCAGCAGTAAAGCGTAGCTGGGTGCGTATGATTTAGCACTGTTCTTCACGCAGCTCACACGTCTCCACCGCCCGTAAGGACGGACAGAGGCTGGACAAATAGATTTGTTTTCACTTGTTTTTCCACCAAAAGGCAGCACTGCGTATATTCAATGAATAATAACTGTGTTGTGGCCCTGCCTATACAATTCTTTCCCTGCAGTATCAATGGAGGGTGGAATGCTCTGCAGAGGCGATTTTGAGAAGCCCAAAAAAAATGCAGCACAGCCAACAGCAGCCTGGACAGTACTGCACACGGATAAATATGGCCCTAGAAAGGACCGTTGAGGTTCTTGAAGGCTACACTCACTCCTAACACTCTCCCTGCCTATGCAGCACTTCTGTCCCTAATGCCAGGTGCAACGCTCTGCAGAGCCGATTTTGAGAAGAAAAAAAATGCCACTGCTAACAGCAGCCAACACACAGCTATCAGTGGCCCTAATAAGGACCTTTGGGGGGTCTTGAAGCCTACACTAACTACCAATTCTTTCCCTACAGCAGCTCCGGTACAAACAGCACTGTCCCTCATCTAACTCACACCGCATCTGAGGCGAGCCGCGGGAGGGGCCGACTTTTATATTAGGCGAACACCTGATCTCGCCAGCCACTCACTGCAGGGGGGTGGTATAGGGCTTAAACGTTGCAGGGGGAAGTTGTAATGCCTTCCCTGTCTTTCAATTGGCCAGAAAAGCGCGCTAACATCTCAGGGAAGGAAGTGAAAGTAACCCGGACACCGCATGGTGTTCGTTACGAATAACGAACATCCCGAACACCCTAATATTCGCACGAATATCAAGCTCGGACGAACGCGTTCGCTCATCTCTAACAAGAATATAACTACTATAATACTGCCCCCTATGTACAAGAATATAACTACTATAATACTGATCCTATGTACAAGAATATAACTACTATAATACTGCCCCCTATGTACAAGAATATAACTACTATAATACTGCTCCTATGTACAAGAATATAACTACTATAATACTGCCCCCTATGTACAAGAATATAACTACTATAATACTGCTCCTATGTACAAGAATATAACTACTATAATACTGCTCCTATGTACAAGAATATAACTACTATAATACTGATCCTATGTACAAGAATATAACTACTATAATACTGCCCCCTATGTACAAGAATATAACTACTATAATACTGCTCCTATGTACAAGAATATAACTACTATAATACTGCCCCCTATGTACCAGAATATAACTACTATAATACTGCCCCCTATGTACAAGAATATAACTACTATAATACTGACCCTATGTAAAAGAATATAACTACTATAACACTGCCTCCTATGTACAAGAATATAACTACTATAATACTGCCCCCTATGTACAAGAATATAACTACTATAATACTGCCCCCTATGTACAAGAATATAACTACTATAATACTGCTCCTATGTACAAGAATATAACTACTATAATACTGCCCCCTATGTACAAGAATATAACTACTATAATACTGCCCCCTATGTACAAGAATATAACTACTATAATACTGCTCCCCATGTACAAGAATATAACTACTATAACACTGCCTCCCATGTACAAGAATATAACTACTATAATACTGCCCCCTACGTACAAGAATATAACTACTATAATACTGCCCCCTATGTACAAGAATATAACTACTATAATACTGCTCCTATGTACAAGAATATAACTACTATAATACTGCCCCCTATGTACAAGAATATAACTACTATAATACTGCCCCCTATATACAAGAATATAACTACTATAATACTGCCCCCTATATACAAGAATATAACTACTATAATACTGCCCCTATGTACAAGAATATAACTACTATAATACTGCCCCTATGTACAAGAATATAACTACTATAATACTGCCCCCTATGTACAAGAATATAACTACTATAATACTGCCCCCTATATACAAGAATATAACTACTATAATACTGTCCCCTATGTACAGGAATATAACTATTCAATGCGATGGCTGTGATTGGTTCTTGAGAGCCGCGGCTCAGCCAATCACTGCAGCGGTCGATGAATAAATCAGTCAGTGCTTCCTGGAGGCGGGGATTTTGAACCTCCAAACCTGGAAGTGCTTGCTGAAAACTATAAACAAGTTTGCGGAGCTGTAGGAGAAGCCATGCGGCGGAGCTGACAGCGCCTGTTTGGCAATGTATTTTTTTTTTTAATGCAGATAGGTCTTATTTTAGGGCTTTTACAGAAGGACTTCCTACTGTAAAAGTTGCACCGCATGAAAACCGCGTGTCTGTGAGATGCGACAGAAACTGCTGCTGAATAGGGAAACATGGGCTACAAAACATAGTAAATCACGGCAATATTCAGCAACCTGCGCTTTTTCTTCTCGCAATGGAGCAGCCTGCAAAACCTCGGTAATGTGATGGAGCCCGCAAGCATCAGCTACACATTCGTGTGATTGTCACCCATGTGAAACCGGCCAATATACGGATTAGAATACCATAATATAGTTAGACAGTCAGGTAGATCGCTCTATCAGCGTACAGTGAAGATCAGTGACTCCAGCTTAGCTGGACCTTCTGTTGGTGTTTGTAGTAAGCTGAAATAAAGTTACTGCTACTAATTAGAGGCTCAGGCTGTTGCTCTTCACTATGATTTAAAGGGCCACTGCAGTAAAAAAACATTTTTCCATTCCTGCCCGCCTCACCAGATTGCTTGCTACTCTAGGTCTCTGCTATGTATTGCAGTCGCTTCCTTGCAGTGCAGCCTCCCGTTGGATGCTTATCAGGCACCATCTTGAGGCTGGTATTTTTTTTGTTGAGTTTTACATCTATCCCATACATCAGCATATCATTAGCTGAAGCTATACCGTTTCTGTCTGCAGAAGGGACAGTTTAATTATTTCTCTCTATATTCACCTAAATAAGCTATATCCCATAAATATAGAGTCAGGAGGATGAGCTGTGATCTCCTCTATTATACCTGTGTGACAGGAGCTGTGTGATGAGGATTATCAGTTACTGTGATAGGGTTGTTCCCCTCTCCCCCTTCCCTCATCTAAGCAGTTTCTGTGGTAGATCCACACAAGGGCTTATACCCACTGGCGGTAGACTTTCCAGAGTTTCAATCTCATTTGCGATGTCTTCACTCAAGCCTCGCAGCGCTAAGAAAAATCTACGCTATTGCCCCGGCCCCATTGAAATCAATAGGAGAAGAACGCAAAGCAGGCTGCGAATCCCCAGAGAGAGGAGAGAGAGAGGGGTGGGGTTGCAAGGGATCTCTGACATCTCTCCCCATATTTGGAGAGATAGGGGGCGCAGCTCCAGCTTTCCCAGGACTTCCCTGAGAATGTGGTCGAGGTGGGGGTGGGGGGGGCTTGAGATGTTATCATAGTGATCCCTCCCTAGCCAAGTGAGGGGATGGGGCTAGCGGATGAAGCTCTGGGATAGCCCCCTAGCCCCGCCCCTATCTCCAAATATGGGGAGATGTCAGCGATCTCCTGTAGCTCCGCCCTTCCTCCGGTGAATTCCTAGCCGGCTTTGCGATCTTCTCCGATGTATTTCAATGGAGCCGATGCTGCTGCCGCTGGCCCCATTGAGATCAATGGGCAATATCGCTGATTTTTCTTAGCGCTGCGAAGCTTGAATGAACACATGGCAAATGAGAATGAAACCATTGATTTTATCATGCGTTTTCACTCCCTTTCGCATCGCAGGAGGGTATCGGCAGCGGGTACAAGCCCTTAGAGCATCACACAGACTGAGAACCTGACTAGAAACTGAATACATAACCCCAAGTACATCTGAGAAGAGCAGAGCTGATTTCTTATATATCAGGAACAGAACAAGTAGGTAACCCACCAATGAGAAGAATAAGATTATCAGGTGACCTTCCCATAAAGACCGAGGGGAGGAGCCTTATTAATGGGGCGGAGCCTGGAGAGTAGATTTAGAGAACGCTTTTTAATGCATTAATTAATATCTCAGCCTCCTTGTGATATTCTGTAATGCCCCTCACCTGAGTCTACTTCTGAGCGCCGCAGTTAGGAGTCCGCAGCAGAAAACCTTCATGGATTCCAATAAATCCCATCACAACTTAAGTTACTAAACGTTTTTCAACGCAGATTAGAAAAAAAGACGTCAGCCGGGGTGAAGGCGAGCGAGAAGACGACGCAGGTGCAAAAACATCAGCGAAGCCCGGAGTCCTGGTGACCCCCGACAATCAGCGTTTCCATGACTCGCTTTCCTCGGTAGGAGCCTTTTTCGCGGTTGTTCCCGGGTGGTGAATGATTTAAGTGGAGCGTCGCCGCGGCGTGTGAGGAGCCATTATTGCCCTCAGCCGTTTGCAGCCCCGACGATGATGAAGGTGTAATAAATCTTTTCGTTTTTTTTTTTGGATGGAGGAATAGAAACCTTTCTAGTAAACCCCGGCGACACCTCATAAAGTCTTTATATGTCACCGAAAAGGTTTCACGTAGATCTGCCACAGAGCGGAAGCCGAGACCGCACACATGTTCAGCCGCCTTGGGAAATGGGACTGAGGCTCTTTAAGGGTCCCAAACGGTACAACTTCTTTCAAACAGCATAAATATCATATGGCTCTAGAGGGGCAAATACAGAAGGGGCGGATTGTGAGATACCGCACACACATGCACTGTGCAGGCACAATTAGCCTAAGCGTATCAGATCACCATACAGTGTATATAGATAATACTGCCTTACTGTACACATAACTAATGCCGCCATGCATCGATTGAAAATGATGCTGCCATCGAGAAGGAGTGGTCTCAGATTTGTGGAGCCCTAACACATTAATGTTGGAAAGCTCATAAAATCCTTTTGCGTTGGCGTTTGGTCCCCTCCAGAATCGCACATGCGGTTCCTGGCTACTCTAAAGACTGCTTTTGGGGTTGTTCCTCCCCTGGAGACACGCTCCATATATGGTGCTCCTGTTCTAGGGTCAAAAGACTCTGGATTGGAACCAATCACAACCTGCGCAAAAAGTCATGGGAGGCTCTGAACAAAAAGATCACAAATGTATCAAACTCCAGAAAATTGATCTTTTTTTCCCCTTTTGGGCTACAAAAACTATTGCTCATTCCTGGCGAAAAGCTTCTTTGGACTTTTACGAAGTTAAGTGCAGAATGAACTGGTGGTACTTGATCAATGAGAAATAAAAACTATTGTTGAAAATTATGCTACCATACTATACACAACAAATGCCCCCATACAGTGTATATAAATAATGCTGTCATACTATACACAACTAATGCCCCCATACAGTGTATATAAATAATGCTGTCATACTGTACACAACTAATGCCCCCATACAGTGTATATAAATAATGCTGTCATACTGTACACAACTAATGCCCCCATACAGTGTATATAAATAATGCTACCATACTATACACAACAAATGCCCCCATACAGTGTATATAAATAATGCTGTCATACTGTACACATACCACCATATAATGTACGTAGACAATGCTGACATACTGTTCACATAACTAATACCACCATACAGTGCACATAGATAATGCTGCCATGCTGTGCACATAGATAATGCTGCCATTCAGCCTATATAGCTCATGATACTATAGTGTTTAGCTAACATACAGCTTGAGGCCCATTTAGTCAACGAATATCGCTCAAAATTCTCTCAAAAGCCGTCTTTTGAGTGATAATCGTTGTGTCTAGCCGCTGACATCGTGCAGTTTTCATTAAGCCATCGCTGATCAGCCTTATTAGGATACGGCTGATACTATTGTTTCATCCCACTCCCTGAAGACAGGCGGGGTATGAAGAACGGAGCGGCCCAGCTCTGTTCTCCATACCCAGCACACTTGGCTGTATAACAGCCGGGCACTCCGAGCAGAGAACAGCTGGATGCAGAAGACAAGCGGGGACACCGCTGTATACCAACCAGGTGCTCCGAGCGGGTAACAGCTGGCTGCAGAAGACCAGCGGCCCCCTGGGTGGATTGTGCTAAATCCCCATTGATTTGCAAACATTTTTACACATGTCAAAAAAAAAAAATCGTAGCCTGTCCTACTTTGGTTGGTATTACAGACTGAGGTGCCCATTGAAGTCAATGGTAACGTGTAAATAGGCAGTAAGGACACATGATGCACCGACTATGCATGAAATCAATGCGACCTGCTTGTGGTTTTTTTGCATGTGTGAAAAGTGCAGAGAATACTCAAGCAAAAGAAACTCAACGCGGTCCGTATACGTAGAACGTCAGTCCGTGGTTACGCTGTGTATTCATGGACCTAAAATAAATACGCCCGTGTGAATGAGCCCTTACAGATCGCTTCCTATATTAAAAGACCATGGCCCATACACAACCTGACCCCGTCACCCCGCTTTGTGGCATCATGCTGCACTTTATGGTGGTTCACACCAGCTGGATGACAGATCCATGCAGCATTAAGGCCCGGCCACACTGTCCTTGGCACCATCTGTCTCACGTACGGAGTGTAGCAGTGTGTTGCGGCCTGACCATGGGTCGACGGACCCAAACTCGGAGCATCATAGACGTGTGAGGCCAGCACACGCTGCTGCACCCCGTACGTGAGACGGATGCTGTGGACGACAGTATGGCCGGGCCTTTAGTCATGTTCCCCATGCCAGCACAAGGGGCCGGTTCCATTGAACGACTTTCTTCCAACTTAACCTCAAGATTCTGAGAATGTAATTTAATTACATTTCCCAGAGTCTTTAGATCTCCGCCTTCAAGCCCTGAGGTTGATGGACTGGACAGATCTGGATTTCTACTGCCATCCACCTCTCATTGCGGAGGTTGATGTTCTGGTGATAAGGTCTGCTCCATCTCATAGTGGAGGTTCCTAAAACCTCAAATCCTGAACTTTTTATGCATTCTCCCTATACGTCCTGCAAGAGGTGGATAAAGCGGAGGTCACAAGGAGCCTGCTCCACACTCCGGTGAGCTGCGGCCACAGACAATGCAGCTCCTGCCAGACCTCTAGAGAGGCCGAGACCCCGGGGTGCAGCGCCGACCAATCTCCAAGAACGGCTTTATTTGGTTCTGCTTGAGGTTACATTTTTCCTTGCGTACCACCTTAACCCCTTAGTGACTCGGCCTATTCTGGACTTGAGGATGCAACAATTTTGGTGGGATTTTCATCTTCACTCTTTAAAGGGGTTGTCTCGCGAAACAAAGTGGGGGTATACACTTCTGTATGGCCATATTAATGCACTTTGTAATGTACATTGTGCATTAAATATGAGCCATACAGAAGTTATTCACTTACCTGCTCCGTTGCTAGCGTCCTCGTCTCCATGGTTCCGTCTAAATTCGCCGGCAGCTTGCTTTTTTAGACGCGCTTGCGCAGTCCGGTCTTCTCCATTCAGCACGAGCAGCTTCAGTGTGCTCCCCGCTACAGCTCTTCTGCGCATGCGCAGACGAGCTGTCACTGCTCGGGAGCGCGCTGGAGCGGCCATTCTGTACCTTCCTCTGTTAGAGGAAGGTGCAGAAACTGGAGCTGCCCAGCGGAGAAGCCCAGCCCAGCCCAGCCGCCCCGAGAAGCGTCCCAGGTAAGTGATGGGTCGGGGGGGGGGGGGCTGCCGCTGCGCCGGGCTGGCGCCGGGGGAACTAGCGCTGGGCCGGGGGGGCTGTCGCTGCGCCGGGGGGGGGGCTGCCGCTGTGATGGGGGAACTAGCGCTAGGCCGGGGGGGGGGCTGTCGCTGCGCCGGGGGGGCTGCCGCTGTGATGGGGGAACTAGCGCTAGGCCGGGGGGGGGCTGCCGCTGTGATGGGGGAACTAGCGCTAGGCCGGGGGGGGCTGTCGCTGCGCCGGGGGGGCTGCCGCTGTGATGGGGGGGGCTGTCGCTGCGCCGGGGGGGCTGCCGCTGTGATGGGGGAACTAGCGCTAGGCCGGGGGAGCTGTCGCTGGGGGGGGGGCTGTCGCTGGGGGGGGTGGGGGGGGCTGCGCCGGTTACCTGCTGCCTGGCGGTGGGTGACTGGTCGGCGGCTGCGCGGCGTCTGGTCGGCGGCTGCGCGGCGTCCGGTTGCCATGGAGACACAGCTGGCAGCGTCTCGGGAGCGCGCACGTCGGGCTGCAGCGAGCGACGGGGAAAGAGCCGGCGGCCATCTTGGGGAAACTTTTATAAGTTGCTGAAACGCTGGAACGGTAAGTAGAAACCAGCTAGGAAAGTAATTTACAGGGGTAATTAGTAATGTATGTTTAATTAGGGGGACTGGGCAAAAAAAAAAAATCACTGCTTCCTCGAGACATCTCCTTTAATGATTTTCCCACTTTTGCACAATAAAAAAAACCCTTCTTTTCACTTTTTTTTCGTATTTCTTCATTCAAAATCCCAGACCTTTATTTTCCCATGGATGGAGCTCCGTGGGGACCCGCAGCTTTTTTTTCTACCATTTTGAGGTACATGTGGCTTTTTTGATCACTTTTATTGCGAAATGAACAAAAAAAAGCATTTTAATCGCATCCAGCCTTTAAAAAAAATTTTTTTTTATAGTGTTTGCCGTGCAGGATAAAAAGTGTTCAATTTATTATGGATGTGACACCAAATATGTGAGTTTTAAACAAAGAGAAAGTCTGCCAAAAGATTTAAAAATTTTTATTTTTTTACTACTTTACTTTTGCAATTTTTGTCCCTGTAGGGGACTTCAACCTGCAACGCTCTGATTGCTCTGATAATACATTGAAGGACTTCTGTACTGCAATGCATTATTGATTCTCATACGAATCACAGGCCATGACAAACCTGGGCACCATTGTCTGGCATCTGATTGCCATGGCAACATCTCGGCCCTCTATGATTACATTGCAGAGGGCTGATGTTATCACAGAGGGAGCACCCTGTCTCTGTGAAACCTCTACCTGCCACGATCAACATTGATCGCGGCATGTGAGTGGTTGACACTAGGGATCAGTGTTCTCACTGATCCCCGCTGTTGCAGTGGGAGGCTGGCTGTCAGTCACAGCCAGTTCACACTGCGGATGGTAAAGGCTCAGCTTCTGAACCAGCACCGTCCATAGGACATAAATGCATGTCAACTCATGGGAACTGCTTCCTACCCAAGGTGTTCGTTTATGTCCGGGGGCATACACTGAGAAGCTGGCTTTGTGTTTGGTGTACTAAAAAATGGACAAGCACCATCATAAATGGTTACCCGACTCTCTGCCTCGCAAAGTATCAAGCATCAATATAAAATCAGCATTTAGGGTCACTTCAGTTATGGGACTAGAAAATGATGAAAAAGTGGCAGCATGCAAAAGAATTCTAAAGTCAATCAGATCTTTATTGTTCCAGGATCATTCCATTAACAGGGGGGAGGGGGGGCGGCGGCTACGTTTTGGTCCTGAGAGGCCCTTTTTCAGGGCTGAAACGCAGCCTACCCCCTTTTTATGGAATGATCATTGAACAATAAAGATCTGATTGACTTTAGAATTCTTTTGCATGCTGCCACTTTTTCATCATTTTCTGGGACTACTTATGGGGTCCGGAGGCTAGACTCTTATTTTAGTGGCTGGCATTTTGTTTCCACCTTCCCCTGTTTGGGTTTTTGTTCTGAGTGCTGCTGTATACTTTTCTTCTTTAGTTATGGGACTGTCCTAAATATATAGAAAAATACTGCAAGATTTGTGAAAAACTGCAGGACTGCTTGTCACCACCAGATGGCAGTATGTATCAACTGTTTAGCACTACTGTACATTAGAGCCAAGCTCAGAACATGTAAGTACAGCTTTTATATCTTCATCATCATGTAAGCCAAGGCGATGGGAATCATTAGTACCGTAGGAGATAAGTAGGGGAGGGGCAGGGACCTGTCCACTCTTGGGACATCCGGGGTTTACATAGACGGGCAGTATTCAGATGCGAAACCGATGAGAAGTAGACTTTACATGGAGCGAGCGGGATCCCCGCAGCACCGGAAAACAGGAGAGGAGTGCGCCTATCTGGCATGTGGCAGTGACCTGGGAAGGGCTGCAGGTGACGGGAGGAGTGGGAAATGAGACAAATGGGAGGTGACAGCTACAAACAAGTGTAATTTCAGGAGACGAGTGCGATCATCTAGGGGGGCAGTTAGAAGCTGCAGAACATTTCTTATCACATTGTAGCCGCATTACTCACTTTGTAGCCATAATATTTACATTGTAGCCATTCACCCACAGACGGATCATTCACCCTGTAGCCATATTATTTACACTGCGGTCATATTAGTTTCCATTTATATTTCCTGCCTAATTTCCAAAGGTTTCTGTAGCTGCAGGAGTCACATTACAGGACATTAGAGGAAAGGAAATAATGGCATTAGCTGATGTCAGAGAGCGCCATATTAGCTGATGTCAGAGAGCGCCATATTAGCTGATGTCAGAGAGCGCCATACATTATACATTGTGCTTGTAGCATTCGCTGATCAGCATCAACCCCCTGCCGAAGATCTTTACATCTGTCAAAGTGAAACTCTGGACTGGGGCTGTTGTGCATCCAGTATCCTCCACCTGCAGGACATAATGGCGCATTGTGTGCCCCGATACTGGCATTGTATGGGCACTCAGTGTTGTGATAATTTCCACTCTCACCAGTCCTTGTGTCATCTGCTACATTTACATCCACAGTGAGAGCCTCAATGCTGGTAACATCACAGGGGGTCCCATGTAATCCATCCATCCTATCCTCATTAGTGGCTGTCTCTTCCCTGCTCACCACCAGATGGCAGCATTACACAAGTTTTGATGCAATATTTCCTGGCTAAATTATCCATTTCAGACCTTGTAGATCTCACAATTCCCATTAAATTCTCCATTGCTGATTTTTCTCTGTTATTGATTGATTTTCCTTGTTTTAACATCATAGTTAAAATTGAACATTAAGTTAATATCTAAAATTAAATGACAAAATCACATTTATAGATATAGAAAACTGTTTCAGATGACCTGTCAGCATAAGCTGCGCCGTCTACATGAGGAGTAATGCGGTATATGGCCATTATATGACTTGTATCCAGCTTTTATCATCAGTTTTCCCCTCTGCAGGGACGATCTCTAATTCTCAGTCTTTCACAAGCTGGTGGGTGCAGATTGCTGCAATTATATTTCCTATACATTGCACACAGAGAGAATAGCAGATCCTGCTTCCCCATCTCTTTGTAGCAGAGACTATAACCTGATGCCAAGGTACCTATAGTAGTTATAATCTTGTACATGGGGGCAGTATTATAGTAGTTATATTCTTGTACATAGGAGGCAGTATTATAGTAGTTATATTCTTGTACATAGGAGGCAGTATTATAGTAGTTATATTCTTGTACATAGGGGACAGTATTATAGTAGTTATATTCTTGTACATAGGGGGCAGTATTATAGGAGTTATATTCTTGTACATAGGGGGCAGTATTATAGTAGTTATATTCTTGTACATAGGGGACAGTATTATAGTAGTTATATTCTTGTACATAGGGGGGCAGTATTATGATAGTTATATTCTTGTATATAGGAGCCGTATTACAGTAGGTATATTCTTGTACATAGGGGGCAGTATTATAGTAGTTATACACTTGTACATAGGAGGCAGTATTATAGTAGTTATATTCTTGTACATAGGGGGCAGTATTATAGTAGTTATATTCTTGTACATAGGGGGCTGTATTATAGTAGTTATATTCTTGTACATAGGGGGCTGTATTATAGTAGTTATATTCTTGTACATAGGAGGCAGTATTATAGTAGTTATATTCTTCTACATAGGGGACAGTATTATAGTAGTTATATTCTTGTACATAGGGGGCAGTATTATAGTAGTTATATTCTTGTACATAGGAGCAGTATTATAGTAGTTATATTCTTGTACATAGGAGCAGTATTATAGTAGTTATATTCTTGTGTATAGGAGCAGTATTATAGTAGTTATATTCTTGTACATAAGGGACAGTATTATAGTAGTTATATTCTTGTACATAGGGGACAGTATTATAGTAGTTATATTTTTGTATATAGGGGCAGTATTATAGTAGTTATATTCTTGTACATAGGAGCAGTATTATAGTAGTTATATTCTTGTACATAGGAGGCAGTATTATAGTAGTTATATTCTTGTACATCATGGCAGTATTATAGTAGTTATATTCTTGTACATAGGGGGCAGTATTATAGTAGTTATATTCTTGTACATAGGAGCAGTATTATAGTAGTTATATTCTTGTACATAGGAGGCAGTATTATAATAGTTATATTCCTGTACATAGGGGGCAGTATTATAGTAGTTATATTCTTGTACATAGGCGGCAGTATTGTAGTAGTTATATTCTTGTACATAGGAGCAGTATTATAGTAGTTATATTCTTGTACATAGGGGCAGTATTATAGTAGTTATATTCTTGTACATAGGGGGCAGTATTATAGTAGTTATATTCTTGTACATAGGAGGCAGTATTATAGTAGTTATATTCTTGTACATAGGAGCAGTATTATAGTAGTTATATTCTTGTACATAGGGGGCAGTATTATAGTAGTTATATTCTTGTACATAGGAGCAGTATTATAATAGTTATATTCCTGTACATAGGGGGCAGCATTATAGTAGTTATATTCTTGTACATAGGAGGCAGTATTATAGTAGTTATATTCTTGTACATAGGAGGCAGTATTATAGTAGTTATATTCTTGTACATAGGGGGCAGTATTATAGTAGTTATATTCTTGTACATAGGAGCAGTATTATAGTAGTTATATTCCTGTACATAGGAGGCAGTATTATAGTAGTTATATTCTTGTACATAGGGGACAGTATTATAGTGGTTATATTCTTGTACATAGGGGACAGTATTATAGTAGTTATATTCTTGTACATAGGGGGCAGTATTATAGTAGTTATATTCTTGTACATAGGAGCAGTATTATAGTAGTTATATTCTTGTACATAGGGGGCAGTATTATAGTAGTTATATTCTTGTACATAGGGGGCAGTATTATAGTAGTTATATTCTTGTACATAGGGGACAGTATTATAGTAGTTATATTTTTGTATATAGGGGCAGTATTATAGTAGTTATATTCTTGTACATAGGAGGCAGTATTATAGTAGTTATATTCTTGTACATCATGGCAGTATTATAGTAGTTATATTCTTGTACATAGGGGGCAGTATTATAGTAGTTATATTCTTGGGAATAGGAGGCAGTATTATAGTAGTTATATTCTTGTACATAGGGGGCAGTATTATAGTAGTTATATTCTTGTACATAAGGTGCAGTATTATAGTAGTTATATTGTTGGACATAGGGGGCAGTATTATAGTAGTTATATTCTTGTACATAGGAGGCAGTATTATAGTAGTTATATTGTTGGACATAGGGGGCAGTATTATAGTAGTTATATTCTTGTACATAGGGCAGTATTATAGTAGTTATATTCTTGTACATAAGGTGCAGTATTATAGT
The DNA here is from genome assembly GCF_035609145.1 of Eleutherodactylus coqui. NCBI lineage: Eukaryota > Metazoa > Chordata > Amphibia > Anura > Eleutherodactylidae > Eleutherodactylus > Eleutherodactylus coqui. The sequence continues at coordinate 309,091,374 of NC_089839.1, forward strand.
AGTTATATTGTTGGACATAGGGGGCAGTATTATAGTAGTTATATTCTTGTACATAGGAGCAGTATTATAGTTATATTCTTGTACATAGAGGGCAGTATTATAGTAGTTATATTGTTGGACATAGGGGGCAGTATTATAGTAGTTATATTCTTGTACATAAGGTGCAGTATTATAGTAGTTATATTGTTGGACATAGGGGGCAGTATTATAGTAGTTATATTCTTGTACATAGGAGGTAGTATTATAGTAGTTATATTCTTGTACATAGGAGGCAGTATTATAGTAGTTATATTATTGTACATAGGAGGCAGTATTATAGTAGTTATATTATTGTACATAGGAGGCAGTATTATAGTAGTTATATTATTGTACATAGGAGGCAGTATTATAGTACTTATATTCTTGGACATAGGGGCTAGTTATTGAATACTAAGTCAATCTTTCTGCTTAGTTTTTGTGGTAACTGAATGATCTTGAGAAGTGAAGTCATATCCAATGTTTTACAGGCGGCTGGCCACTAAGTGATGGTCTGAAGTGGGCAAGGTACTTCATCTGAAGCTCTGCAGTTTTGCCCATGCATATAATTGCTGTTGGATGTGACAAGGTTTAATTGCTCAGGAAATCAACTCATCAAAATGCATTTAAGTGCAAAGTACAGGATTGTGTGGAATGAACGGTTGATCTCTTGCTCTGATGATTTCTTGCCACAGTTGTGATGCCGTTACTGCGCTGACTAAAGCTTCATGGTTGCTGCATGCAGAGGGTTCTGTGCCCGTCTCGCTCAGTTCTGGGAAGCAGCTGCTCACACTTGAGCTCTGGTTTTAAGTTCCTGATTTCATTAACACACAAGCAGCAGGTAAAAATAGCAGCACATTAATATGACACAGAGTATCTGTAAAGTATGAAACAATGACACTAATCAGGGGCGCCCCCACTATGAGGCTCCGGGAGTGCTGCCTCAGGCGGCAGTTTGTAGAACTTCAGAGGGGCAGCGGGTTTCCACCCGGCCAGTAATTATCTTTCACTGGCATATTAATTGCTGTAAAAAATAATTACCAGCTGGGAGCCGAACGGGAAGGTACCGGATTTCACTTACCCAGCCCGCAGCGCCGATTTGGCGGTAGCCGCTGTTGAGTCTGTAACCCTGTATGCAAATGTTGGCTTGTACGCAGCCCTGATGCTGGCGAATGATCAGGGGCCACAGACTAGGCATTTGCCGCCACCAGACTGGAGCTCCTTATAGACGAGTTAATGAGGAAGTAACGTCACCGCTAACTCAAGTCATTCAGTCGATGGTTCGCGTTTAGACCAATCTATTATCGTTCCTGAGTGAATGAAATGCCTGTCAGGTTACTAACAAGCCAGGAGGTCGACGGAGCCTACTGGGGCTACTATGGGGGGTCACTATTACTACTGGTTCAAACTTCACCAATCGGCACATTATGCTCTGTCCAGTTGAAAATAAATTGCCAAGATGGCAATATCCCTTTAAGTCTTCCTACTGAGTGCAATATTGGGCCGTGACACTTGGCCTGATATTGCGCTCGTAAACATGCAAGGTACCCGCAGATGCGAGGTGATTTTCTGTCAAAAGTGCCTCCCATCACTTCTGGGAAGTCGCGATCCTCCGGCGTGGCTTTCACCCGTGTCGGAAGATCGGCAAGTGTTCTCCACTGTTTTCAATGGGACACCGCGCTTCGTAGGCCGTGCCATGTGTTTACAGTCCCAACATAAACAAGGGGCGATGCGTTCTGAGGAACGCGAAAAAGTTAGAACCTGCCACAAGCTCATGTATAGGACTATTCAAAAGAATGGGGTTTATTTACATACGTGATTTGTGCGTCTCGCAATACACAAAACTCACGCTATTTTCTTGGCTGCGTGAAAGAGCCCTAAGGAGGATATTTGTTAAAGGGACGGTCTTCATGGGATTTTTTTTTTCTTTTAGATCTTGTTATTTCTCCTTCCTGGTTCCTATTTAATGTGTCCTATTGTGTGATAATCTACCCCATTGTACACAATCATACTGACCTCCCATTATCCCCCCCAACGTCTTCATCACCTTCATCCTCCTCATTGCATCCACTCCATGGGGTTTAAAAAAAGTAATTCAATAAGGAGATCAAAGGAACCTCTTAGTGCCAGGATGGCCAGAAATAGAAGGGATGGCCAGCCGTGTCCAGATAAAGTCCGGGATGTGTTCCACGCTGGGATTACTGGGACTCCATGTATATATAGTGTACGGGAGGATGCGTCACCAGAGCAAAGCTATAAAAACCTCAAGTCACATTGTGCTGCATGCTATAATGCGGCCGTCATCATCAATCGCTGCATTAAAAGACGTTCACTGCTAGCTTAAAGACGAGAGATCCTATTAGAAGCAGTTAAAGCCCAAAACTTTTAGGCGTTTCTGCAGGTAACCCAAATAACTCCAGTGTCAGACAGGTGTCCAGAAAGGTGAGACGTGAGAAGCCAGGACTCAGTAACAGTCTTAGGTTAGATGGATTTTTTTCGATGCCCTCATCCATCCACCTTCTTAACAATGAAATATAATATATATTGCACTGATGGGAGGGAAGGAGGAGGCAGTTTAGCAGAGCTGAACTCTCTTCCTTGGCCGTCTGAATGGACGAGAACGGGAGATGCAGCCGCGATGCGGGCGGCCAAAAAATCGCAGCGCCCGTGTGAAAGAGGCCTAACTGGAAGATTCCTATTAATATTTGCACAATTTTTTACATTAACTGCAAAATAGCTCATGTGAGCGTGAAAAATATGCAGTGAATATGCCTGACACATGTATTAACTGTGTGTACGCCCCCTACACTTGTGCCCTCATTCACCCGTCTGAGGTGTCTATAGTCCCTCCGGGCAGCCGACCTGTAGCTGATCCCACATTATCTCTCCTGGCATCTACAATCATTGTGCTTTTGCCCTAAAATCAGTGACATCTGTAATCCCGTTTGTGGTTAGAGGCTGCAGACATGAAAGAGTTAACCTTGCATGATTATGAGCGGTGCTTGTAGGATATAAGGAGTTCCTTTATCTGCGGGTATCCTGCAGGGTATCAGCTGATTGCTGTAGTGATAGTCGGAGGAGATCATGTGGATCTGGAGACATACCAGTCATAAAAAGCAAATCTACATAATAGCATAATAGTAACCAATGGTGGAGAGCGGATGATACAATGTATCAACTTCATCCACCACAGACATTGGGAAATCAGAGATTGTGGCACAATGGGCCACTAGACATCTTCAATACTGGAGCAGTGCATCTTGGGATTATGTTAACCTTAAAGTTCCCATTAAAGGCATTTATACCCTATTCATAGGATAGGGAATTATTGTCCAATTGCTGGAAGTCTGACCACTGGGACAACCACCAATCCTGAGAACGGGGCACCCCAAATACCTCATGTGAATGTAGCGGAGGAGCGCATGCATAGCCACGATGCCATTTGCTTCCAAAGGTCAGGTGGAGATCGGTCTGCTCGGCCATATCCCTCCATCCCATAGCGGTGAATAAAGTGGTAGTCACATATATGCACTGCCGCTCCATTGACACTGGCCATCCAGGGTGCGCCACCCCAGTGGTCGGGCACCCAGCGGTCACATATTTATACTCCATATCCTACCCATTGTGTAGAGGCATAGAAAACATCCTCTCTGACTCCAGTCAGACGACTCCACTTGTGATTACTGGATATATGTACTGTAATCACTTATACGATCTGCAGAGCACATGTGTAGGGCTGGCATCTACCACTACTCATACTCCAGTGGGTCCCCATTTGCTATACGGTCCAGCCTTTTCTAGTTTCGCCCCTGTTCCATTACATGCAACCTTCTTGAAGACTTGAGTCCAGCTGTTACTGAAGGCCATAGCCCACACATTACATTGTAGCACTAGTCATGACGCTGCTGCAAGCCAACATGACTCGTCCCTCTCCATTATTTTTTGCAGCTCTTTAACACTTGCTGTAAAGTGAGCTCAAGAAACACAACTCACCAGACGACTCATTCCACCCACACCGACCAGGGAGGAACGACCGACCAGGGAGGAACCCAAAACTTTTATAAGAGGATCTTTACGTTCACTTGTGAGGCTAAAGAGAGCTGCTGAATCCAAACGAGTAAGTAATAAGTGCATGCCCCAACAGGGGCCCCCAGTGGTAACAGCATCCTCCCCATGGGGGCCTCCAGTGGTAACAGCATCTCCCCCCCACGGGAGCCCCAGTGGTAACAGCATCTCCCCCCCACAGGAGCCCCAGTGGTAACAGCATCCCCCCCCCCACGGGAGCCCCAGTGGTAACAGCATCCCCCCCCACGGGAGCCCCAGTGGTAACAGCATCCCCCCCCCCACGGGAGCCCCAGTGGTAACAGCATCCCCCCCCCACGGGAGCCCCAGTGGTAACAGCATCCCCCCCCCCACGGGAGCCCCAGTGGTAACAGCATCCCCCCCCCCACGGGAGCCCCAGTGGTAACAGCATCCCCCCCCCCACGGGAGCCCCAGTGGTAACAGCATCCCCCCCCCCACGGGAGCCCCAGTGGTAACAGCATCCCCCCCCCCACGGGAGCCCCAGTGGTAACAGCATCCCCCCCCCACGGGAGCCCCAGTGGTAACAGCATCCCCCCCCCACGGGAGCCCCAGTGGTAACAGCATCCCCCCCCCACGGGAGCCCCAGTGGTAACAGCATCCCCCCCCCACGGGAGCCCCAGTGGTAACAGCATCCCCCCCCCACGGGAGCCCCAGTGGTAACAGCATCCCCCCTCCACGGGAGCCCCAGTGGTAACAGCATCCTCCCCCCACGGGAGCCCCAGTGGTAACAGCATCCTCCCCCCACGGGAGCCCCAGTGGTAACAGCATTCTCCCCCCACGGGAGCCCCAGTGGTAACAGCATCCTCCCCCCACGGGAGCCCCAGTGGTAACAGCAACCCCCCCGCACGGGAGCCCCAGTGGTAACAGCAACCCCCCCCCACGGGAGCCCCAGTGGTAAAAGCATCCCCCTCCCACGGGGACCCCAGTGGTAAAAGCATCCCCCCCCCACGGGAGCCCCAGTGGTAAAAGCATCCCCCCCCCCACGGGGGCCCCAGTGGTAAAAGCATCCCCCCCCACGGGGGCCCCAGTGGTAAAAGCACCCCCCCCCACGGGGGCCCCAGTGGTAAAAGCACCCCCCCCCCACGGGGGCCCCAGTGGTAAATGCAATTCCCCCCATGGGGGCCACAGTAGTAATAGTGACTCCTATAGTGTTTCCAGTAGTAATAGTGCCCTGTAATGTTCCCAGTAATGACAGTGACCCACATTCACTGAGTGTAAGCGGAATAGTTAGTGCAGCTCTGGAGTATAATACAGGATGCAACTCAGGATCAGTACAGGATAAGTAATGTATGTACACAGTGACTCCATCAGCAGAATAGTGAGTGCAGTTCTGGAGTATAATACAGGATGTAACTCAGGATCAGTACAGGATAAGTAATGTATGTACACAGTGACTCCACCAGCAGAATAGTGAGTGCAGCTCTGCAGTATAATACAGGATGTAACTCAGGATCAGTACAGGATAAGTAATGTATGTACACAGTGACTCCACCAGCAGAATAGTGAGTGCAGCTCTGGAGTATAATCCAGGATGTAACTCAGGATCAGTACAGGATAAGTAATGTATGTACACAGTGACCCCACCAGCAGAATAGGGAGTGCAGCTCTGGAGTATAATCCAGGATGTAACTCAGGATCAGTACAGGATAAGTAATGTATGTACACAGTGACTCCACCAGCAGAATAGTGAGTGCAGCTCTGGAGTATAATACAGGATGTAACTCAGGATCAGTACAGGATAAGTAATGTATGTACACAGTGACTCCACCAGCAGAATAGTGAGTGCAGCTCTGGAGGATAATACAGGATGTAACTCAGGATCAGTACAGGACAAGTAATGTAGGTACACAGTGACTCAGAAATGTACAATAATAACTTTATTGTATATTACACTGTAATTAATTGATTGAGGACATTATAAGATAAGCAGGCATTGTGGCGCACAGTGTGGAGCGTCTCCTGGGAGTAAGCCTGACACATATATATAGTAACAGGAGACAAGCTATTGATATTCTGTAAATCAGTTACAATGACCCGGGGAGCATTAAGCAGGCAGGTAAACACAATCCTGTGAAGCTGTTGTATTGTAATAGTGGAGTTAATGAGTATACAGCAGTGGATTACCTGAGGCCATAGGTGGGTCGTCTTCCTTTGTGACCAGGTGAGCAGTCTCCACCTACCTGGCTATTTTCTGCTGTGACTCTTCTCTCTGACCTGTTAAAACAGGTGACTGCGAAACACACAGTGAATCCTGCTGCTGCCAGCTTGTGTTACACTACAGGTTCCAGCATGCTCTTACCATAATGTGTCTATACTTGCCATATTGGGGGTGCTGCTGATACTTGTAGTCCATATGACCTTATATATGGGGAGAACGTCATATCAAAAACACACAGTAACCTGCAACATCCCTACATCATGCAGCATAACCCCCCCCCCCCAACCAGCGTCTTAGATGCACATGAGCGGATTTTCGGTACAGCGTATGATACGGACAGTATAAACCCCATTGATTTCCATTAGGTTGGGGCTCATTCACAAAGGTGTATGCAGTTTTGATACATGAAATGCGCACCCAAACTGTATTTACTGCGTATTTTGTTTGTGTTTTAAGCACGCATTCACTGCGGTTTTCACGCGCTTAAAAAAAATAAAAAAAAATTGCAGCGTCCCATTTTATCACGGACAGAAATTGCCCATTAAAAAAATCTATGAGATTTGCAGGAGAAAGTGGGAAAAAATAGCGACAGTGATTGGGCATGTTAGTTTTTCTTGCATGTGCGAAAAAAATCACTCAGGCATCGCGTACGAAGATAAAGCAGCAGCAAAAACGCTGCGTATTTCATAAACCGAAATTGCAGAGGCCTTTGTGAATGAGCCCAAATACGGTACGGACTCCTCCACAGGGGCATGTGCAACTGCCGTCCATGAAATGCATCGCTTTTGCTGCACGTATTCGGGTATTTGGTCTGGATTTTTTTGTACAAGTATTTATTGCGGATTCTTCACATGCGCAAAAAAAAAGCAAGGCGGCCCAATTGATGTCACTATTTTTTTTAACCGCAGTTTCCTACCAACGCAATGAATATGTGCGCAGCTGCAGATTTACACAATCCTATAGACTTTAATGGGCGATTTTGGTCCGAGAAACAAACGGAAATAGAAAAATGTGCATAAAAAAAATACTTCTGAACAACCCAACGCAAATAAATGGGGCTCATGGTGTCCGTTTAATGTGCGTAACGCGGACTGAAAATACGCCCTTAAGGTATGTTCCTATGGCAGATTCTATAGGGTGTAAATAACCACACAAAACGCACTCAGTTTGTCGCGGTGGTCTTTGCGCTTGATTTTTACGTGTATTTAGATTGTACTTTGCTTTATATGCACGCGGTTTTTAGACATGGAACTGCAAAGTACGTTCTATAATACGCGTCCGTAACCTGGAAACGCAGATATAACGTGCCATTGATTTCAATGGCAAAAAATTAGGGCAGAAAACACGTGTCAGCGATAGGCCGCTTTATTTTCGGTGATTTTAAGGGTACGTTCACACAGCGTATTTTGGCGCATATTTTGGTGTGCATTCTGCTCCAATATACATGCACAGTGTACGGTCCATTGATTTGTAATGGGAGACCGCGCCCCGTCTAAACCACACGTTTTATTCCGATGTGCATTTACAATACACGTCGCAGAAAAAGGGTCACTTTTGTTTTATGCATCGGATTTTGGCTCTGCAATTAAATCGAGCCTCAAAACGTGTTGCCAGATTTGGACGTGTATTTTGACGCGCATCCGTGCCTAAATAACGAAAATTCACTGGGGAGTATTTTAACGTGTATTTTTTCCACCCCGTCAATTACGCCGTGCGAACAAAATAAAAAACGTATTGTCAAGACAGGGATAGTTTCCCATTACAATTCAATGGGATGTGTATTGTGAGCAGATTTTGGCGCGGAATACGTGCTGGACATACCCCAACTCTCTCCCCTCTTGTGGGACTACAGCATCCAGTAAGCGGAATTACAATCCGCAGTAGCTTGCTGGTGAACTACAAGTTCCAGCGAATTTTGCACCTGCATCAACACTAGAACTTGTAGTTCCATTACCCAGCTGCAGAAGTAAGGTGTTCATAGCTGTAGCAAGCAAAGCGTTAATGACCCAGCCTCTTGACATGCCAGCAGGTCTCACAGGTTCCTACATGCATGGCATCATGTGAATGAACACACAAGGGAAGTACCTGCAGATCAGCCCAGAGCCCTCCCAGCCTGCTACCTCCATAGAAGGACAAGGTAAAGTTTTGTCACTTTGCAGGAGGAGTTTAGCACAGAAGTAATAACAAACTTGTATAAATGTGAAGTGTGACCACTAGGGGCGCCCTCCTCATTCTGCTGGGATCACTTTTGCAGGAGTTTCTTTTTCTCTCCCCTGAAAACAAATGTGCTCTTAATTATCATATGTATAAGTGAGTTTCAGGAAGGGGGCTGAACAAGTCAAATCCCATCAGAGCCAAAAGCAGGCAGTAACTTTCAGGGGGCTGGAAAACAGAGCTCTGGAATAAAAGTGCAAGAGGACAGGACGGGGCAGAGGCAGAGCCGCAGCTTCTTCATCACAAAACTCCCTTAGCCCTTGTGCCGGAGGCTGGAGCCCTGAGTGCCCCCCAACAATCACTGCAGCTTGGATTGTACCCCCAGGAAACACTCCAAGAACTTCTGCTAACTTTTTCCTATGTGCGAGCTGGAACTCTAATCTGGAAGGACTTTTCTCCCTGGGATTGTCAACAGAGGACAAAGTCAGCGGCTCCCTGTACTTGTCAGTGACTGAGTGCAAAGCTGGGCAGCCTGGATTTAAAGAAAATTGTCTCCAGTTGCTCCACCAGCATGCAGAACTACAAGTATGACAAGGCAATGGTGCCGGAGAGCAGGAATGGGGGCAGCACCACTCTAAACAACAATAATGGCCCTGGCAACTGCAAGAAGATTCTCCTCATCTTCCTGGATCTATTCTGCCTTATAGTCGGTGAGTTCAGTCTTAGGCTTCTCTTTGCACACAGTGACAGCCCTGCAGCTCTGGAGTGGAGTCCTGCAGCTAGGAAGGGTTTAGTTCTCCGGCAATTACTCCTCTGACAATGCCATGGCCCCAGATTCTCCTTGCAGTTATTATATATTTTAGATGGTTTATGCTACATTGCACTTTGCATTGTATACAGTGTTGCATCGTGTTATACTTTGCATTATATTACGCTTGCTTTGTTATATTTTGCACTATTTTGTATTTTTTTTAATATTGTACTTTGCATCATGTTGTGTTTGCATTACTTCTATTTTGCATTGCTGTTTTTGCTTACAGTACCCTTCCCTCTTGCAGACCTTCTAGCGCTCTCTGATGCCCACCTGGTGCAAAGTCTCCCAATGTACACAATATCTTCTACTTCATATTTACAGGAAATGTTTATGTTTAGGAAAAAGTGATGTGTAACATTGTATCCTGTCTGCTTCACTTCTGCAAACCTTCCCTGACTTCATATCCCCGGAGCCTGCGGGATGAGAAGGGTTGAGTTTCACTTGTATAAATGGTCACAGCAAAAGGGAAAATGTGCAACTATGTGGAAAGCACCTAGCAGATCCAGATCTACTGCTTGTATTCCACAGGTAATAAAGGATTTGTATTGGCCTGTACACCACAATCGCTGATTACATGGATGTGGTGTGGATTTGTGGGTTTCTATCATATGCAGCCTGTGGGCAAATGGAGCAGAACTACTACCCTCAGCATGTTTGAGCAGGTTGCACAATATGACTGTATATGGTGCTCTTTGTGCTCTGCCACCTGTGGGGAGTGAGTGTTTAGATTGTAGCATTGGCTATATAAACCATACAGATAAGGTTGTACACACTACTGTGTGGTCCTACAGAACGCAGCTTAGGGTGTGTTCACACCTCGCTGATTTATTGCGGATTTTGTTGCAGATCCAAATGGAAGATGGGAAACCCGCGGCAGATCTGCGGCATGTGAACACAGAGTTGGGGACAGAATATTTCTGCAAGACTTGCCTAAAGACGCATCTTAATTTCTGTTCACACCTGCATTAGAGATTCTGTTCAGAGCCTCTGGCGCGCATCCGGCATGATATGCCAGACGAAAAGGTCATGCATGCAGGACTTTCTCGTCCATTAAAAATGCCGGACAGGGGCAGGAATCAAATGGACCCCATTATCGTCAATGGCATCCATTGGGTTCTGATATGAGATGGATCCGTTCATCCAGGGGATTCAGTTTTCGGTCTCCCATAACAGAGCAGGAAAACAAAATCTGGCGCAATGTGAATTTAGCCTGAATCTACTGGATTCCTGCTCCATGACCCACATGTATACATGCGGCTTTTCGTGCAGAATTTTCTGGGTCTTGCATAAATATTCTGCACGTGTGAAAGGTCGCTTGTATGTGGGAGAGCCTAGTGCAAAACATCAGGTTCCTGAGAGTGAGCAGCTGGTGCCTGTATGATAGAAGTGTCTGTGCTATGGCATTGCCTGGGTCTCTGGAAGAGAGCTGTCCTGGCAGGACTGGTTCTGTCTTATCAGATTTAAGAGAAATCCTTTCAATATCTTCAAAGAAAACCTCTTCTGCTTTGGTCGGAATTCTCCACATTGCATTCTGCAATCACTGTTGTAGGACTTCTCCTCCACTCAGCTGTACAACCCTTATGAAATGATTTTCCAAAACCACAATTAGACGCTCCCCTTCTCCTTCCAGTGTAAAATCTACAGCTTACTGTTGGCTGTAACTTGATAACTAGGAGTAAGGACAGGCGCCGGGTCTACAATCACTTACAGCAGCAGATATATGATCATATCATTGCCATTGGAGTCAACAATTGCCATATGCTGTCCCTTTAAGAGCAGTGACAAATAGCCCATTCACTCTGGCCTCAAGAACAGTCGCAGTGACTTGCTTCCAAAGGTCATGTCATGCAAGCCTACGCATATCAGGCAACGCATATCAGGCATATATTGCAACGACTTGGCTCTAAACTGCATGTCAACAATGTAGTAAGTAGCTGGTCAATAGTAGATGTTTAAAGTTGACTTAAGGGGTCTCTAAAGCTGAGCTGAATCCATAAATCATGATATAATTGACATCTGGTTTGCATTGTATTCCATGTAACTGAGAAGAGTTGGGGATTGGATAGCATTAGGTCCTTTAAACTTAGTAAGAGCCCCCTTGATATACAGTCTGTTGGCGCAGGTCCACCCAGTGCAGTTGAGATCTCATTTTCTCCTTGTCATTGCTGTTTGCTTGGTTAAGAAGTTTTGTGTTTCCACCAGACTTTAGCTCTGCTTGTATACAGAACCTTTATGGTTCTGCCATTGACTCCGTACTGTAGATGGGCTAGTAAATACCAGCATCAATGCCCTGTCCCTCCAGATTAAAGGCGTAGATCCCAGATAATAGTATCATGAGAGCAGATAAGACTTGGCAGGTTAACCTGACATTTGCACTGTCAATTTTCTAAATATAGGTGCTAATCCGAGGCTGCCGGCTAATCTCTGACCGTAATCCTCAGATTATTGCCAGATCCTTGTTATTCAGTGATTGTCCTTTGATTCTACTCATTCAGCATTTTCTACTCTTGGTCTTGGGGGGGGGGGGGGGGGGGGGGGGGGCAGCTGTCTTGTGAGTCTCCTTGGATCCTTGAGTGTTGGTCACCATGCTCCTCTGAAGACCCTTTAGTGTCACAGGATTCCCTCAAAATTCATTTATGACCAGCAGCTATGAAATGCCCTAATGCGTTCTCCAAGGAGTGGCTATCGTGTGACACTGTGCAGACGCCTCCCAAACATTGAATGCTGCTCCTGAGGTTGACTGGTAATTAGAAACAGACAGAAGATATTGGAAGATGTTTGTATCCGCTGGTATTCATTAAGCAGTTGTCCAGTTGTAAACTACTGATTGCCTAAATAATAATAAATTGGCGGGGGGAGGGGGGAGGTCTGCCATCTGGGGGGATCACTGCAGATCAGTTTTTAGCTTGCTCAGTGTGCTTATTTCAGCAGGCTGCACATGGCTCCATTCTCACTTCAGTGGTCAGGATTGAGATTACAGGCCAAGTTTCCATTCACTTCAATTCAAGCTGGGCCTGCAATACCAAGCTCGGCCACTTGAGTAAGAACACAGCTGGCCGCTTCCTGCAGAAATCGTCTCAGTGCACATGTACACAAAGGTTTAGCCAACTCCTGATTGGCAGGGGTCTCTGGCAATGGACCCCCTGTTGACCTATTAGTAATGAGCTATCCCGAGGATAGGCCATCAATAGTTTATAACTGAACAATCCCTTTAAATTAGTAGTTTAGGTAATGAGCATTAAGAAATGCAGTGGATTTTGGGTCTTTACAGTGTTCTCAACAATAGTCAGTTTAGACCCCTTTCTTCAGTCTTTAGAAGACCCCTATTTTCCATCTCATAGGAAGCCAGTTAAAGGAGTTGCCCAATTGTAAACTATTGATGGCCTGCCCTCGGGATAGGTCACTTGTAATAGATCAACGGGGATCCATTGCCAGGGACCTCCGCCAATCAGGAGTTGGCTAGGCCTTTGTGTACTTATGCGCTTATAGCTCAATTCTCACTGCAGTGGCCAGGCTTGGTATTACAAGCCCAGCTTGCATTAAAGTGAATGGGAATTTGGTCTGCAGTACCACCTCTGGCCACTGCAGTGAGAACAGAGCTGTCTGCTTCCCACAGAAATCAGCTCATTATATGAGCACACTGACCCTGCAAAAACAACGGATCGCTCCGTGCTTACTGTATTGGCCAGACTTCGTATTGCAGGCCAAGTTCCCACTGAAAGGAATAGAAACTATCTGCAATACCAAATCTGGTCACTACAGTATAAGAACAGAGCTGTCTGCTTCTTGCACAAGCATGCTGGCCTGGCAAACAGCTGATTGGCAGGGGGTCCCAGGTAATGGACCCCTGCCATTCTACTCTTGGTGACTTATCTTGTGGATAGACCATCAATAGTTTGTAACTGGATAACCCCTTTAACACTAAAGTAAAGGCTGTTGTATCTTGAGTCAGATGTTTTAGACCAAGTCTATAAATCAGGGAGCCGAGACATTGACTGTCAACAAGATGTTTGCTTTGTCAGGGGGTGGCAAATGTTTCATTAGTAACTTCTGTCCTCGTTATTACAAAATTCCTCAGACCGACCCAGTGGGAGTCATCTATCTTGTCTGCTGATGTTGCATCACCTGACTGGTCCGGGATATGGAATAAAAATGACCAATGTGTGGCCGGGTTCACAGCAAACCACAGAACGCAGTCAGTGTGTCCCATAGGGATAATTGTCGCTGCCCCTAATTATAATCATTATTCTCTGTTCCATCTGATGCCTGTCACATCGACAAAAGCTTCATTAACGAGTCTTCGATTTCTTAAAAAACCTGCACAAAGTACAACATTAACCTCATTTGCATGACAAATTGCACAGCCAGTCTTGTAGTATCACCCAGCACAGACAAGCATGATGGAGTTTCATGACGTACAGATATAGCAAAGTTCAACTTGACACTATAAGTTAACGATGGCACAGAACTTTTTTGCCCATTCAGTAGCTTTTGTTGTTTTAAGGTGAGAGAACTTGTTGCAGCAGGTTATCAGTGTTGGGTTTAATTTTGCTTTGTCTGTATAAGCCGTTATTCATGGAGAAGAAGGTAGTCTTGGATGAAGGAGACCTTCAGCATTAAACTGTGTTAAGCCAACTTTTATAACAACCCAGTCCAACCCAGTGTTTCATTAGTCAGGCATACCAGCCTTTGTCTCAGTAGAATGGAAGGTGCTAGGACCTGCTAGAAGACTCTCAGATAAGAACCAGGACTTCCACTCAACATGGACATTCATTGACAGATGCATTACCTTGAACACAAATGACTAGAAACTGTGCATAGAACCCACCATCTGGGCATTATCCGAGAAACTGCAGGGGTTGTGGACTGGTACAGCAATGTACGGTCAGTGGAGATAAGCACCTTGGTTGGCCAACCCCTCGATGATTTTCGATGATGTTTCTTTTGATAAACGTCTGACAACAAAAAAATACATCTTGATTTTTTCTTAATGTGTTTGGAGGGTTTTCAAGCGGTTCCTGCCCTTGACTTGATGAGGATAGCGATCAATAGGACATGCTAGAAGGCACCTGAGATAAGAACCAGGGCCTCCACTCAACACCAACATTCCTTGACTCCTATTCTTTACCTCGAACACAAATGACTGCAGGCTGTGGTCAGAACCCACAATCTGGTTATGGCCAGGGGAACTGGAGATGTTGTAGACTATTTACACTGAATCGGGAAAAGCAGCTTGGTCGGCCAACGCCTCCATGATCATCTATAAGGTTTCTTTTAAGGAATACCTTGTATAATGAATATTTGACAAGAGCAAATGCATCTTGAATTATTTTAGAAATGTGCTTGGAGAGTTTTCAAGAGATGCCGCCTTTGACCTGATGAGGATAGAGGTTGCTAGGACATAATAGAAGGCATCTGAGATAAGAGCCATGGCTTCTATTCAACACCAGCATTCCTTGACAGACTCCTATTCATTACCTTGAATGACTGCAGTCTGTGGGCGGAATCCGCCAGCTGGTCATTGTGAGGGGAACTGGAGGTGCCGTAGACTGGTACGGTTGTGTACGGTCAATGGCGATTAGCACCTTGGTTATACAACCCCTCAATACCCATCTATGATGTTTCTCTTGAGGAATACCTTGTATTTTCAGAGTCTGTCATCATAAGGAGAGTCGGGCAAGAACATATACATCTTGACTTTCTTAAAAATATGCTTGGAGGGTTTGTAAGAGATGCCTGTCCTTAGAGGTTGCTAGGACTTAGCAAACACCTTAGATAAGAACCAGGGTTTCCACTCAACACCAATATTCCCATGTTACCTGACAGGTTATAATGTATTAACGTGGATAAAACTGAGGGCAGAACCCACCATCTGGACATCGTGAGGTGAACCGGAGGTTAGGTAGACTGGTACGGCTCTGCACAGGCAATGTAAACAGCACCTTGGTCTTCCTACATCTTCACCACTCTCTTCAAGGCTCCTTTTGAGGAGAACCACAGAGCCAAAGTTTTCTTAATGAATGATTGACAGGTGCAAACACTTCTGGGCTTTCCTTGGGAGGATTTACAAGTGGACTTTCTTCATCCCATATTTTCCATGGTCTTAGATGGTATCAAACTTGAAGGGGGTAGGAAAATCCCAAGTATTTCACCAATGTCGGACACAGATTGGAGTAATTTAACCCACCCACTTAATAATATTTACAGAAAAGTTTCTTATTCCTGTGTTGCCACAGTGAAGAGGTTTCAGGACCATCTGGAATAACTTTAGAGATGCAGAGCTTGGGAGGGGGGTTAACCCTTCATTGCTTCACCAGCTGCGTAGTGTTGACTTTTTGATATTTTTTTATCCCCGTCCACCTCGCTGTGGCCTCAGCCGGGCCATCTAGGGACCTGGAGGCTGCAAATATAATAAACCTGAAGATGTCTGCTATGTGGGTGCAGTCCAGATGGGGAAATTTAAACCTTCCAGGAAACGCCTAATGAAACGGCAGGTAGCGTGCGATCCTCCTTTTGTGGTCAGAATTTTCAACAGAAATTTAGCTACTTTTGACTTCTTTTTTTCTTAATTAGTCTCTTTTTTTTAAAGTGGAAATTGGATCTCCCTGTTGGTCTTTTTAAAGGGGAAGGAGCGGAGGGGGCTTCATGCTCCACAGACAGGCTTGACACTGGCAGTTCGGTGATATTTATGTGTCTGTTACCATTTTTTTTATTTTTTGGGGAAAAAACAGTCTTTGATCCAAGCCTTGAAATTTAAGAGGTCTCTTAAGATAGAATCTGATTTGCAGCTTTGGAGGTGACCTTGAGCCGGTCCTTATAGGAATATTTATGGAACTTGATGGGTATCTGACCTGGGATGTGTGCACATACATCTGCATACACCTGCTGGCTCCAGTATACCATGCTCAAATATTTTTTTATGGGAGGAGAATAATCTTCTACATCAAATTAAATGGCACATTAGGATTCTAGCGCCACCTAGTGGTTAGTCATTTTGAAAAACCTTTGTATTTACTGATTGCTTTGGGCAGTATTTCTTTCATGGGCGAAATGCGAGTCTCAAATGGGCGGCTGAGTTAAAGCCCTATAAATTCTGATTCCTATAAATGCTACTTTTAAAGTTTGCCAAGTATAGGCCGAAGCAGAGAGCCATCAGCTACATGACGGAGGGAAAGATGGAATATTCGATATATTAAATGAATTGGAGATTTTCACCTGAAGTCTGTTAGGAGGACAGCAACACTAGGAGCACAACCAATATGGCGAGTTGTGTCCCAGCTTTCCAAGAGTCGAGAAAGGCCAATTTTCAACTATTTTGGAGAGGGCATATATTGGTTTACTTTCTGGAGTCTGAGGAAGCTGGGTGAGAATGCCCACTGGGGGCTGTCATGGCTAAATGTATGTCACCCAGCTCTCCCAGGACTAGAAAGAGGACGAGAATATAAAGAGACCATTGAAGTTCATATATTGACTGCGGAAATACTAATATTGGCTTTACCATTCTGAACATTTCCGGGCTTCCAGGTCAGTTACAAATTAACCAAGATATAGCCTGAGAATGGAAGCTGGAGGAGATTACATGCTCTGCAGACCGGGCCAGGGTCAAAGTCTTGTCAGAGCCTTAGGCAGGACAGAAGGGTCAGGAGAGTTCCTCTGCAGAGTTTACCTTCCAGGGTCTTCATGCCCCATATAGTCCTGTCATCTCGGTGGCACCGGACACAAGATCGCGATTTGCAACAGGAACTTTTACATTTTACAGTTTGACTTTTTCTGATGAATTTTTGTGTTTTTCTTCCGGATTTTTCCCTGTGGTTTTCAGGCCGGATGACGTCTTCTCTTCTTTGCTAGGGCTGATGGCGAGAATCCAAGTGTATTTAGTAGACTGTAAAATCTGCTGGTTTTGTGGGAGCAACTGACAGGAAAACACGAACGTCACCGCGGGCCGTCCCTCCAATTCCCATCCATGCACTGACTGATTCCACTATTTGGGGAAGTGGATAGGACCGGTTTTCCCTTTAGATTAGATTTACTTGATGGAATTTGTTAGATTGGGGATTCCCTAGTAATTCTGGATTTAAATCTGGCCATACACACATAACCCCAATGAGATGGTTGGGTCAATGCTTGGACCATGCATGAGCAGCACTTTATATTCCATATCACACTTTTTTTTTTAATAAGGCATGAAAGGTTTGACAGCTGGGGCCAACACCTAGGTAAGACCAAGACCTAGCTTGTCTACGCATCTGGTAGTCGGGTATGAAGTTACCCAACTGTAGGTAAGACCAAGACCTAGCTTGTCTATGCATCTGGTAGTGGGGTATGAAGTTACCCAGCTGTAGGGCCAAAAATGATTAAGGAACCCTCAGTGGACTTCTGATTACTCCAAGATCAGTTTCCAGGATCGTCCATTAGACAACCACCCATAGACATAAAGTCAACTCATTGCCTAGGCATTGGCCAGATCTGGCTGTAAAGGCTTTGGGGCCATGGGCTGCTTCCGATTAAAGGGGTTGTCCCAAGAATAAACTTATCCCCTTTCCACAGGATTTATGTCTGATCAGTGGGGCCATCAGATCACAAGAACAGCGGTCTTGTGTCCTGCTATATGATTAGAACGCTGACTAGGCATGCACATTGTCGCTCTAATACTCTCTACGTGACTGCCAAAGGGAAGCAGAGTACTTTTCATACAAGGTAGCCTAACTTTAGTCTTCTAGTCAAACCTTGAGTGGAAGCTGAAAAGTTTTGACTTTCACATTCTTCCCTCCCCAATGGACAACCATATGTACTCACACCCAACAGTTATACCCACCACCTATTGGTATTTACCACCCAGCTGACGAATGCACATGAAACATCTGAAGACATCGTCTACAGTTAACCCAAAGCTTCAAAATCTTGGACAACTTATAGGCAATCCTAAACCTGCAACACTTTCTGCAGACTCCATCTTTGTATCACCTTCCGTTACAATGTTGCAGAACTCTCCCCTGCCTCCATGTATCTCCTGTCTGTGCTCATCCACTGTGACCTCATTGTCTTGTCGCCATCTACCTTTTCGTGCTTTCCCTCCAATCAGCCATTTGATTAGGAAATCAAGAAGAGCGGAGAGGGGGCCGAGAACAATGTCCCTTTCAACTGCCTGATCTAATTTAGTATCTCTGAAAAGTGAATACAGCCTTGTGCTCCGCGCTTTCACCGGCCATAGAAATGCCTCTGTGAATGCCAATTCATGCCGTCCATAACTCCAAGCGAGCCAAATGGCCGTTAATTTTTTTTTTTCCCACCAAGTCTATTGAAACTTCTGCACAATAGACATTGTTTCAGGGCCGTCTCCTTGGCGACCACCATTGATGCCCAATTGCACATCTCAGTCTCCATAATCCTCGTCTTGTTATATCACCACTTGTAATTGTCCACCTTCATTCGTACACTAAAGAATCGACCAAACTGCGCTGCCGGATGACGAGTCAAAACGTGACGACTTGCATCATTCATCAGCCGTGTTCGGCGGCAGCTCCTGACACATTTTAATAGTTACACATGATTAATTGATACTTTGCAACCTGTTTGCCGGCAGAGCCGTGTTGTGTTGAGACTTGCAGAAAGTCTCTCACTGAAAGCGAGGATGGCTGCGTCCTTAAATTACACAGCGCCGGTTTATGAGCTCTCCCTAATAGGAGTGTGAAAATAGTGCTTTCCCGGAATAAAAGGCCTGAGCTTTGTGGAGCGGCTTCAATACGCCCCTGGCCCATTGTCAAAGGCCTATTCAGACGGAGGCTTTAGCTGAATGGTGCAGTGATTAACATGGGAGACAGGATCTGCCGCGCTGGGGTTCACAGCACCTCGAATGGGACAAGGCTGGAATCTGAGGGAGTCGGGGACAAATACACAGTGAGAACGTCCCGGGGAACATTAATAATGTGTGGAGTAGAATAGTATTGTTCTGTCATGTTGGGGGTGTACAGTATGCAGGGTATGGGAGAGGTCTCTGGTCGTGTTTGGGTGATCCTGGTGGCTGTAGTGCTTATATACAGAGTATAATCGACTTGTATTATGGTCCTGTCTAGCAGTCACATCGGACGGTGTGATGTTATAATGGTCATGTCCAGTAGTCAGGCAATGCTGGATTGTAGTGTTCTACATTAAATCACCACTTTATTAGAGACCCCCATCTAGTAGCGTTGGGCTCCTTTGGCCTTCAGAACTGCAGCAGTCCGTCGTGGTGTAAATACCACTCGGTGATTAAATTGTTCTGCAGGAATATTGGCCCCTGCGGACAGGAAGCTTCTTGTAGTTGCTGCAGTTTAGATGGAGGTGCTGACATGTTCTGGAAGGGGTCATCGATTCATGCTGCTTGCGCCAAATTCTGACCTCCCATCAGCATGGAGCAACAGAAGTCTAACCAGGAAATGTTTTTCCACTGATCATTGATACTATTTTTGGGCTCTTTTGCCCGCTGGAGTCTCGCCTTTTCTGTTTCTCTTAGACCCAATGGTGCTGGAACTGGTAGCCTGCTGTTATCCCATCCGTGCGGAGGAACGGCGAGTTGTGCGTTTGGACACGTTAGTTGGAGCTCCAGCGTTGTATTCTGACTGTGCAGCCTGTTGGTCAGAACGATTCCTGACATCCTCCTCCGACCCCTTTCAATGACTAAATGTTTCTGTCCGCAGGATCCCCTCTCGCTGGACGTTTTTCCTCGATCGCGCCATTCTCTGTATACTCTCCACACTGAAAGAAGTTGACTGTGAGGCCCCAGCTAGTCTATCACGGTTGACCCAGCCTCATTAAAAGTCGCCCAGATCGCTGGATTTACACTGAAAATTATCCACGACAAACTTGTGACGTGATTTTATGCCGCACTCCGGGGTCACGGGGAGAATTACCATACAGGGGGCGCCAATTGTGAAGGGCCCAGGGATTTAATAATGGGGCCATTGAATGTATACAATATAATGACTTGTATTCTGGTCATGGAGGGAGTTGTAGATTTCTATGTATCGGACAGATGACTTGTGGTCATGTTCAGTGGTCACTTGGATTAGTAGACGGCTTAAGCCCAGAGATGTCTCCAGCTTGCAGTCGGCTGACTTTGCCCCGTAATTCTAAGTCATCCGACTAAACTTCAGTTACTTCATCTGGTAAAATACAACAACCATCGAAACACACAAGAGTTTATTAGTTGGGGTTAATCTTGCCGATCGGCTGTCCACCGGCAGGACACTGGAAGCCGTTAGCCTTGACTCCATCATGGAGTGTGAGTCCCAGCGCTCTCTTTGAACCCGCTACACGTTCCTAATCCCTCTTTGTTTTTCTTTTAAGAAATTGCTTTTATTCCCTTCCCATGAAAAGGTTTCCTTGGAACAGTCTGTCTTCTAAGATTTCGAGGCCTATTATGAACCACAGACCTGCTGGCAGAGTTCGGTCTCTTCTCAAACATTTCACCAGTTCAGATCTTTGGGGTTCAAGTTCAGGATACCGAGCATCTGAAAGCTGCGGGCTAAAAACAATGAGGCTTTTCAGGAGGACAGCGCCCGTTGGCGTGAATGCAAAGCTATTTCTTTAGAGAACACTTGGGAATGTGCAGAAAACAGGAGTCTACGATTACAGACAGCGCATTTCAGCTGGAGTTCTGCGTTCGGCTTCTGGTTGGATTTTCTTTCGTGCGAAATCCATTTGGAAGAGGAGAAAAAAAAATCTTCAGAAGTTTTTGTGTTTGTCTTGGAGGTGGAGCCGCGTCCTGAGTGGCCATAAATTAGCCAGGAATTGATCTGTCGCCTTTGATGTGAAGCGAAGTGGCACCTCCGGGTGGAAGGAGCGATGGTTTACACATATTTTTCCTCTTCCCGCCCAGAATTTCCCTTTCGGTAGTTCCAGGATTAAGTTCTTAATTTTTTTCTTCTACTTCAAAATGTCTTTTTTTTAAATTTATTATTGGAATCTATTTAAATTCAATTTAAAAAAAAGTTACCTTAAAGGGGTTTTAGTATTCTAAAAAACTTGTCCAGCAGCAGGGCCAAAAGTTAAAAAAATAGATCATGCTCTCCTCTGACACTCAACGTGGGGCTGGGTGGCTCAAACTGTCCTGGCATTGGCTTCTGGGTAGACGGCGGGGTGGAAGCACATGACTGTTGCAGCCTATCCGAGGCCACACCGTCCTTGTCGGCACTCCTGGTGCTCATATCCTGGGTGTCTTGATGCTGTCTACCCGGAAGCCAATGCAAGGGCAGTGGGATCCACTCATCTTCACGTTGGAGGAGAGGCGAGTATTATCTGTTTTTCTTTTTTTATTGTGGGTCCAGTTGCTGGAAAAGTTTTTCTAGTAATAATAAAACTCCTTTAAGGATAACGCTTGTTAGAAGGTTGGACATTGACTTGTATAAAGAAGCTACCTTCCAATAGGTGGCGCTGCAGAGACTTAAAGGTGTCCATACACATTAAATAGACGTTGGCCGCAGCAGGATCGCTAGACACTAGTTTGCAATCATATGGGATATTCGTGAAGAATAATCTGTCAGCCTAATGATTGGCATCTATCTAAGGTGTATGGCCACCATAGGACTTCTTCTTACCTACTTTGACTGGATTGGCTATGGGTAGGCTGCAAGTTGAGCCATACTTTCCTAGATTGAAGTCAGATGTTCAGGACAATTGGTTGGGTCTCCAAGAAGATTCTTAGGCTATCAGCATTCTGTCCGTAAGAGCAAGTTGCACCTGAGACACTCGGGTAGACCTTGCATTGGACACCAGTGCACATGCTGCCCTATATACACGGACAGCGCACATTGGCATACATTGGCATGTCCTATTTCTTGTTTTTTTTCACGCAGACCATCTGTCCATGTGAAATGGCCATGTTTATAGCTCCATAGGCAGTAATGGGGCCATGAGCCGTCTCTGGAATTATACAGACAGCATATGGTCCCAAAATACAGTTGTGTACGGGAGGCCTTAAGGTCCCCCATACACACTAGTAACCTGCAGATTTTGGCAGGGGCGGATGGCTCTCTGTGTATGAGAGCAGCTCAACTTTTGTTTCACAGATGATGTTGAGGAAAGAAGGGTTGTTGACATTAAATTTTAATGCCCGATCATTTTGTACTTCAGGAGATAAGCCAAATGTTCATGTGCATGGCGGCAGCTGGGGAAGCAGATGCCAGCCAAGCAGTTATTTGGCTGGCAGCTGTTGAAGATATATGGGTGCCTTAGATGGCACTCTGTACGGACCCTCCCTCCCCCCAAAAAACAAAAAAACTATGTATGCCACTGAAAGACAGTCTGCCTGTATTCTGCTAGCTAGATAGCAGCAAACCCACACCAGAACAGCTCAATGAATAAATACAGTACCAGGCTCAGTACATAAGTACAGCCCCAGAACCAAGCTCATAACCTACAAGTTTTCCACCTTCGGTGGAGACAAGATGCACCAGTACCGGACTAGTAGCCTCTCAGTTGTGCATCGGAATATCAGTGGAGAGAAGACAGAGCCAGAAGACAGATGAGATAATCTGCCCAGGCAGACCTTAGTGAGGAGATTGCCCCCAGCGTATATTCACCTGGTCTTTCCCCCACAAGCTGGTGGCTGGCGCAGTGTGACTGCACGGGTCACACGTAGCTAAGGCTGACCATGTCCACACACTGACCAGACTTACTGAATAGCCTTGACCCATTTGGGCCACAATTACTTGGTGACCAAGTAGACCTGATTTCTGATTCATGTGCATGGGACCAGTTCTTGCCGTAGGGGAATTTCCCAGTAATTTTCAGATATTCCGGTTAGTGCCTTTTGGTTATACAGTTACTTGGTTAATTTACCTCTTTCTAATTATTAACTTGTGTGTTGATACAACTTTACTGGAGGATTAAACAATGGAAAGTTCTTAAGCGAATGCACAAAGATAATCCTGGCTATAGAGCAACATAATACTGGTCCCCAAGGGGGAATCAAAATGGGAAGTTGTATTAATTATGACGCTTGACTTTGAAAGTTACTTAGATTTTCCACCATGTGTCCATTGCTTTATCTCTTTTGATTGCCAGCTCTTGGGAACAACGTCCTCCATGGTCTGTTCCCAGTGCACAATCATTATTGTCCAGCAGCACAGATTACATTGGTGCTACAAGTGATAATAGTCTTCTGGGGAGCCTTCTCTCTTCCATGCCGTCATATCCTTCAGCTCTCGGACTGCACATCATCACTTCATTGTGGTTTCGGCTCCTCCAACCCCCAGCGATATTGTGTCTGCCATACTGCTTGGGGTTTTCTTCCAGCTTTCCCACTTGAGCTGTCTCGAAAGACAATGGAGAGCCAATCTGTCAGCACAAGCTTATCTGCAACCCTTGCTTACAAAGCAGATAGCAGCCCTCTGTAGAGGCTCCCAGGCGTTAATGATTAGATGGTGCCAAGTCAAGATGTTGGGTGCTGGAGAGCAAACAGAGGCAGGGAAGAATGCATTTGATGTGGAGGAGGTAGGGAGGCCATGGCTCTACAGAGATGAGCGTGCGCTCACAAGGGCGAGATCTCATAAGAGACGGGTATTTGTTGGTGTGGAGACTTGGACCGTCTCATCAGGAGGGTGAATGGAGTCGGGCGCACATTACTCAACACCATCTCATTTTCCATTGACAGAACAACCAGGATAGATACTACAGAGGAGATGCAATTACCCAACGCGCTCTGTAATATACTATACTTCCTTTCTTTCTCCAGTCTGTTTAATGACAGGCCGCACAGACATTAGAAGATAATTAGCCTTTACTTGTGGGAGTGGAAGGGTCTTTAATTACCCCTCTCCCTCCTCTACACTGAAGTGTCAGAAGCTCATCTTTCTCCCCCCACAGCCTATATTAGCTTTGTATTTTACCATCTGGGCTCCCTGAAGAAGTCCGATCCAGAATTGGTAATCCCAGTGATCTCAATAGGCATTCAGCCTATCCAATCACTAGAGAGCAGCAGTGACATCACTGAGAATGCAGCCTATCCATCACTAGAGAGCAGGAGTGACATCACTGAGAATGCAGCCTATCCATCACTAGAGAGCAGCGGTGACATCAGTGAGACTGCAGCCTATCCATCACTAGAGAGCAGCGGTGACATCAGTGAGACTGCAGCCTATCCATCACTAGAGAGCAGAGGTGACATCACTGAGAATGCAGCCTATCCATTCACTAGAGAGCAGCAGTGACATCACTGAGAATGCAGCCTATCCATCACTAGAGAGCAGAGGTGACATCACTGAGAATGCAGCCTATCCATCACTAGAGAGCAGTGGTGACATCACTGAGAATGCAGCCTATCCATTCACTAGAGAGCAGCGGTGACATCACTGAGAATGCAGCCTATCCATTCACTAGAGAGCAGAGGTGACATCACTGAGAATGCAGCCTATCCATCACTAGAGAGCAGCGGTGACATCACTGAGAATGCAGCCTATCCATCACTAGAGAGCAGCGGTGACATCACTGAGAATGCAGCCTATCCATTCACTAGAGAGCAGAGGTGACATCACTGAGAATGCAGCCTATCCATCACTAGAGAGCAGCGGTGACATCACTGAGAATGCAGCCAACCATTCACTAGAGAGCAGAGGTGACATCACTGAGAATGCAGCCTATCCATCACTAGAGAGCAGAGGTGACATCACTGAGAATGCAGCCTATCCATTCACTAGAGAACAGCGGTGACATCACTGACGATGCCACCTATCTTTTAGTTCTCCTGCTCTTCTATTACTTCCCTCAGCAAAAACTTCAGAAACAAGCTGGGATAATAAACCCTTCCATCCTTCTGTAGGTTAACTGCTGCCACATAAATGATAGTCACCAGTTAGACCCCAGCAGTCGTAAGGTAACTTTACATGGGACGACTGTTGGGTGCAAGAGCGCTCTCCAGCCATCCCGCCAACTACCACTCCTACCGTTCTGTGAATGGAGTCTGATCATTCCCGCCCGCCTCCATTCTCCGTAAATAGGCCGGGGTTCGTTGATGAACTGTCTGTTTACCCGCCTGATAGTCGCTTGGTTTTTAGTTGTGCTAAAAAAGAGGCGACTGCGACAAGGGATTTCTCGCTCCATGCCCTTTCAGCGGCCGCTTGTACGCAGAACAGCTATCACACAAATCGCCCGTGTAGAGGTACCTTAATTCTCCCGATTAAAGGGGTTGTATCACAATTGCAAGTTATTTGCTATCCAGGGGATATCCACAGGATAGGGCATAATTTGCTAATCGTTGGCGGTCTCACTGATGAAATGGGTGGAGGTGGTCTCGAAGGGGAGTCCCATGCCCGCTCTCCTGTCACTGCAGGGGTCGCTTCTCCCCCGCAGTCATGTTACAGTGAATGAAGTGCTGGCTGAGCATGTGTGGTCAGCGCTCCATTCATTTCAGTGGGGCTGACAAATACCCGAGTGGGTGCTGCTAGATTATCTCCGCTGTCACATTGAAAGCGAATGGAGTGTTAGTGCACTTGCACAACCAGTGCTTCATTCATTCCCCTCACTGCAGGGGGTGCAAAGACGACAACAGGGGACACATGGGTCCCATTCAGAGCAGTGAGACCTCCACCAATCTGCAAATTACCCCCTATCTTGTGGATAGCAGATAACTTAAAATTGTGGTACAACCCCTGTAAATGGCATTCCAGGCTGCCTTGGTCATTGAACCCCCCCCCCCGCCTGTGATGATGCTTTGGCCGGAAAAGCCACATAATTACACCCCCTTGGTCCCGCTCTGAGCCGCTGCCAGCTCCTACCCTCTTTATTAGGTGCTGCAGTTTTCTTGTCTCACAGGGTCTTGAGGAAATACCGATATACAAAACTCATCACATCCCCCATTGGTAGAGTCGTTGCTCCCTCATTCATTGGAGCGGTGACTAATACATCCCAGTGGCTGATTATTCCAAGGGGCAAGAAGTTGAATGAGGGTCCTGAAACGTGACCGTCTGGGTATGTGGGAGCCCATGTCTGTGAGCACCTGAGCGATGCACTGCCTTACATTACTGCAACATTGTAGCCAAGTCTTCATTCTCCCTCCAACTGTTGCAGAAAGTTATCCCAGCCAAGTTAAACTTTGCTCCATCTGTAGAGCATTGCAGCCAATTGAATATGCACAGGAGGGTTTGTGGCCCAGTGGAACCCAAGAGCGGGCGCCACCCTCTGTGCCCATTGCAGGCCGCTGGAGCGGAGCTTTGTCTACAGGAGGACATTCAGCTGATCCATGGCATTTTCTATAGCCGGACAGTGCGGATATTGTGCCGCGATGTTGTGAATGACAGATTTTTTTTCCCTCATTTGGCTGCAGAGCTTAACCTGTTCACTCCTGGTGGGCATTAGACAGGCGGCACAGAGGGGGCACACAATGCTTCCTTCATAGCCGGCCCTTTGTCTTTCTGGGAGTAGGAGAGCGGTGAATGGAGGTCAGCGGCTCAGCCATCATCATAGTGAAATCCCTCCCGTGGGAATTGAAAGAACTCCCTTGTCACCATGTGATCCCCACAAACCTGCGTGCCACAGTACAATGGCGGGGGATTTAGTGCGGCAGAATTCCTATTCAGACCAGGTGATTGAGCAAATGTAAGCATAATTAGCCCGGCGTGAATGCCAGCGCTATTCCAGGGCAGTTTGGATGCTGCTCACGTTGAGTGTTGCTCGCTGGCACCATTCAGGCAGCGCTGCTGGTTTGGGATGCTGAACCGCTTCCTGCAAGTTTATCTAATCTGTCTCTCTAGGATTCAAAGAAGCTTTATTGGCGGGACTAAATAGGCATCAGCATTGCCAAAGTCATTAGGAAATAGGGATAGCGACATGGGGGTGGCCGTTTGGGACCGGGGATCTAGGGGGTAAGGCAGAGGCGCAACTTGAAGCTCCTGAGCCCCAATGCAAAATCTGTAATGGAGCCCCCAACTATAATGCTTTAGTCATAGTACTGGGCTCCCTATATGGAAAAGAGAGGCCTTATGGGCCCCCTAAGGCTCCTGGGCCCGGGTGCAACCGCATCCCCTGCATCCTCTATAGTTACGCCCGCGGTAACGACTATATCTCATATCTATCTCATCTCTCCAATATAATTGCCATCACAGTTCCAACTCTGTGAATTCCACCCAGCTTTCCTAGATTCCCCAATGTATCACTACGGGTGCGACCTCTGCAGGGGAACTCTGCCTTGGCTTTTGTCGCAGTTCCATGGATGAATCTGGACGTGTTGAATGGATTTGTTGCTGGTTTGCTGCAGAATTTACTTTTCGCATTGAACTGGGTGAAAGCGCAGCGAACCTTTCACATGCTGTGGATGGAAAATTCGGATTCCGCATGGATTCATTCCAGCCGCATGAGGATGCAAGATTTTAAAAACTCATCAACTTAGCATTTTTGCTGCAGAATCATGCAGTATTTACTGTCTTTGTGCAAACGCCCTAAAGTCGCTTTCTCACAGGACCGATGCTGTAGGACTCCGCACCAACACCCGCAGGAGTAACCTGCAGATTTAGAAGTGGAATTGAAGATGATAGAATTCTGCCGCAACCGCATCAAAAGCCGCATGAAGACGCATGGATTTTGGTGCTGATTTTTGAATATTCCATCCCGTGTGAGAGCGCCCTAAAGACTGTGTGACCGCCCCTGTGGGTGCAGACCCGATGGCTCCAGGCCAGTCCTTGCAGCAATAATGCCACCCCGCGGTATATTTTTCTTCCGTAGTTGTCAGTATTTTCGGGGGCCATCAGTGACAGAAGTGATGGAGTGTCTGATACTCCTTATACATAAACTTAGGAAATACCTTAAAAGCCCCCCCCCCCCTTTTAAGAAAGTGATTAGTGGATTTTTGGAGGGATTCTTAATATTTCCGCTCTGCGCGGCCCCGGCCCGGGTTTTCATCCACATTCATAGCCGGGCGCTGTTTTTGCAGGTGGCAGCTGTCGACGCTGAAGAGAGATTTCCAGATCCACAATAGATACATTGACAGAGCCGTCGGCTGGAGCGCGGCCGGGACGCACAAGATACATAAATTTGCTGCTTTATGGCCGCATCCTGGGATTCTGCTGAATCGGATATTACATTAAGCAGCCATTCACCAAACGGCGGCAAACGTGGAGCTGCAGGAACCCAGTGTTTACTATTATTGCTTTTTACGAGATTCAGTAACGTCGTTACTGCGGCGGAAATCGCCCATTAAAGCCGCCGCGTACAATCCTGCACTGTCCTTAAATTGGCTACTGCGACCAAAATGCCGTTAAATAACCTTATATTTCTCTCCGCTGTTTTGCTTTAAAGTGGCGCTGACTCATTAAAATCAACTGAATGGATTTCCCCTCAAACCATAAATATCCCTAATCTGTTTCTAGGTTGGGACCCAGCTTTCCCAGACACCTGAATGTCAAATTAGCTACTTTACTTTCCCTACTAAGTTACAGGCTGCTGTTTTTTTCTTCGACCATACTTTACACTGCAGCTTTGCTTGTCTAGCTTGGCTGCTTTGTATAAACACAAGCTCAGGCAGACTTTGAATGCTAAATCTGGCCAGATACCTAGTGATACATCTCCTGCTAATGGCAGAATACTGGTCCACCATGCTTAACACTGCAGCTCCTCCTAATCAGACTGGCTTACTGTGTTGGAGAGGAGGCTGCAGGATGGCTGTTATTCTTGCACCAATTTAGTGTGTTGTGAAACGCACAAACCTTGCATGGAAACACAAGCCATTGTTTACAAGAGCGATTTTTCTCTCGCAGCATGCGCTAATTTTGGGCAATCTCACCCTTTATTTTTTATGGGACCACAAAAAAATTGCACTCACTCACATGCGGAGGCGACTTTCATGCAAGTGCGATCCAATAGTTTTCTTATTGATATAGCATATGATTTTTAATGCACGTGAAAATCACTTGGACCGCGATGGGATGCATTTCCCTTGCGAAACACATAGCCCTCACATAGAGAATGGCGCGTTTACCATTATGATATATTGGTTCGAGATTTCGGACTGTTATTGCGCTTCTCTGTGTGAATGCATATCTGTGCATGACCAAGGGTTGTACTCCGGGTTGCACTCTTCCCCTTTGCTTTTTTTTTAACCTGCCATAGACTTCTATAGCAGCTTTCTGAAAGATCGGACGAATCAATGGGTTCGCTTCGTCACGTTTTGCGGGTGTGAATTTCATGCCTGCAAACGCGATCATCTGTTTAAGCCCTGAGGCTGGGTTAACTCTGGCGAGCGCAATTTTGGTCTGAGTGATATCGATTGCGATTTTCACGCGAGTGTGATGCAGTTATTAACTCACCCCCTGAGTAAATAATGGACACGTTTTCTGAAATCTCACAGAAAAATAGGATATTGTACGTTTTTTCGGACTTGCAGCGTTGCTGCACAAGGAATCAAAGTTCACATGCGAGTAGACAGATTGAATCCAATGTATCTACTTCTGTGTTGGTTTTGTGCATTTCAGAATGGCAAGAAATCACATGGGAAAAATCGCCCATGTAGATAAGCCCTAAGTTACAGGCTGCTGGTTTTTTTCTTCCTACCTTACTTTACACTGCAGCTTTGCTTGTCTAGATTGGCTGCTTTGTATAGACACAAGCTCCAACAGACTTTGGAATGGTACATCTGCCGAGTTCTATAGTGATATATTCTCAGCTGCTTTGCTGGTCCACTATGCTTAACACTGCAGCTTTCCTCAAACTAGATTGGCTGCTGTGTACAGTATCAGTGTTGGAGAGGAGGCTGTAGCACTGTCTAATTAGGGCAGATTGGGCATTCAGTACTCCAGGAAAGTAGGTGACCACTATATAATGCAATCCCGAATGTCATCCAGCTTTTGTGGGGGTGGGGGTGTTATTGTGTAGCAGGTAAGTCAGTGGGTGGAGCAAACAGAAATCTCCACTTGTATCTTATCTGTTTCCTTCCCAGCTTTCCTGGAATTGTCCCTATTTTGGTGGGGTTACCTGGTGCCCTGGGATATTGTAGTAGACTGGAGAGAGAAGAATGGCAAGAGATAAGGGGTGCAGGTGCTGTAACTATAGGGGTGGGCTGGAGGAGAGCAGCGCTGCACGGGGGCAGACACGACTCCTGTAAGGTTTGTTTGTTATTTTTCACATTGTTGCTGTTGTGTTTAGTCATTTTGATACATTGTAACAATTTGTATCACACTCTAGGTATATATAACCCATGTACACCCTGTTACTCCAGGCTGCAGAGCGGATCAGATGTTGACCCTGCACTGTCCTCATGTAGCTGTATTTACCGGGATAAGACAGTTTGCCATCTGCTATTTTCCCAGAATGTACAGGTCGTCGCTGGACACAAAGTAACGAGGAGCTGCAGCGCCTGTCGGTTGTGACGTGAGATGGACCAGAATACGGCAGAGGAATGCGCTCGCGGTGGAAGGAGATCATTGTATGTTCCGCTCATGAATCTTTGGTGTACTTCACGCACGGCAAACTTATTGCAGAAGTTTCCAAAACTCTCGCCTTTGTATACAGTTTTCTGCAAACCCAGTTTAGGACAGTGGTGGAAATTTCTGCAACAAATTTTCCACCTGTGTGAGTGATGCCCAAGTAGGGTTAAAGCTGGAGACATCGGGTACAACGGGAGGAGAGAAAACTGCAAATGGGCATGTGTATGTCAGAAGTCTATCAGAAGGTCACAATTGTGACTTCATGAAGGGTTATGTCACACTCCAACACTGTTTAAAACATAGATGGGTAGATAGATATGAGATATTGGATAGATATGAGATATTGCATAGAGGGGTAGATAGATATGAGATATTGGATAGAGGGGTAGATAGATATGAGATATTTGATAGATGAGATATTGGATAGATATGAGATATTGGATAGATATGAGATACTGTATGGATGGATGGATATTAGATGCTTAGCTGGATAGATGAGGCACATGTAGCCATCAGCTCACTTCCCCATGCACTGAGGCAGCTGAAACAATGAAGGCATTACTAGGCCCCACAAATCCCTTCCTGTGCATTATGGAGGTGGTAGCTAAGTGGGGGCCGCGGCAGAGTGATCATCTACGGAGGTGTACGCCCAGACAGCATTTCTTCATAAATGTTACAGCTTCAAAGGTCTCAGGCAAAGTATAAGTCGTTGACTCTCCACCACTTTGGCCGGAAGCCAATTTCAATAATTTCAGCATCTATTACAACCCAAATGAGGTCCCCCCCCCCCCCCCCCAGCACCAGTAGCCTGAACTGCTTAAAATAGCGCCCGAGTCACAAGCGTGCAAGCATAATATTTATAATGTGAGCTTAGCCCGCGTATCACATGCCCCACCGGGCGCTCCCGCACAGACCTGGCAGGGTGGGTTTTACTTTTTCCTTTCTAGTCATTGGCCCACTTCCCAAAATTAAACAGCTACCAAATATTAAAGAGAAATTTCCAAGCTCCGTCATCAGCGCAGCGAGCCTTGTCATGTGGAGATTAGCGCAGAGTGACTTCGTGGCTCCATTCGGCGGGCTGGTAATAAATGGCTCCTTGTTACATTGGAAATTAAAAAGACCGCATCTAAAGGGGTTTGGGTATTCAGAGGCGTAGATATAGGGGTTCAGAGGGAGCAGTCACACCCGGGCCCTGTTATCGAAAGGAGCTCAATGGCTACTGTGATACTTTGGAAGACCCCACTATTATAACTGGTATATGACCAGGGGGGGCCCGGAGAGCTAATTTATTCTTAATTACATCCACAATATATCACTTATTAGAGTGCGAGCCCCTGCAATGAAAATGCGAGCCTCGTGTGGAATGGGCCCAGTTCATATTGGTTTCAAGGACCAACTCCCTATGCATGGCTGCTCTTCATGGGTGGAGTTAACTTTGCATAGGCCACACCTCCAAGGAATGAGTTTTCCATAAGATAGACAAGTAGGGCGCTTCAGTCCTGGAATGGAAGCTTACAATAGTGAGTGCCAACACTCTGTGGGTTAAGGGGCACTGTGTTTCAATTCCTCAGTAATTTCAAAACTTCTGCTGTCACTGAATGGAAAACTTATGACATTAAGCGGCTGAAAACTTATCCTGACTTCATTATTCTCACAGTCTACACAATTGTTTGTGATGTAGACATCCCCATTCTCCAGGCTAATGAGACCCTTTTACATGCAAAGATAATCTTTCAAATTAATGAAATATTAAAAGATTTAGCAATTAATTAGCATAAAGTGTTAAAGGCCATTAACACTTTATCATCTTCATTTGCAAGTGAAAGGACCCCAGGGGATTTTTGTTTGCAGAGCCCAGCTTGTGTTTACACAGCTAGGTGTCTGTTTAAAGGGCTGCCAGAACATTCCATTCTCCTCCTTCTGGCTCCCCACGTATTCCATTGTTCTCCTCCTGGCTGGTATAAACATGCCACAAGGAGAACATTCTGCAGTCTTTTGAAAGATGAGCGAAATGCATTCAAATGGACACATTTGCTCCATCGTTTGAATGAAAAGTGCACAATGCCCGCGTTTCCATGTAACGATTATTGCTCATTTTCGGCTGTTTGGACGAATTTTGAGCGAAAATCGTTGCGTGTAAAAGGGCCTATACATGTGATCTGCACTGATACATACTAACAAAACTATCAGGACAAGAGAGAGATTTTGGCTGCTGATGTGTTTACCTCCGAGGAATGTGTCCACAGGATTCAACTGTAACAAACCCTCAGCTGTGAGAAGTATTCGTTCAGTTGGTGATTTCAACCACTTAACCCCTTCATAACCAGCCTGTTTTGAGCCTTCAGGACCAAGCGAGTTTCATTCTCACAGTGTAGTAGACATAACTCATTGATAGCCGGGATTTTTCTTCAGGCCGAGTTATATAACGGTCGCACTCCGGGGTCCATATAATCTATTCCAGAACTTTTATTACATTTTTTTCGGAGGAAAAACGTCCAGAAATCTCACTGCTGTTCTTGGGTTTTGTTTTTACAGCGCTCAGTAAGAATAACCCGATAACTACCCTGTTTCCCTGAAAATAAGACATAGCATGATTTTCCAGAATTTTTGAGGATGCTTGACATATAAGCCCTACTCACAAATTAAGCCCTGCTAACAGTTAATTAAAAAAGTCAATTTAAATAGTGTCCAGGCAGCTATACATGTAAAAAAGGTAAACCTTTTTGAACAAAAATTAATATAGGACACTGTCTTATTTTCAGGGAAACACGGTATCTGTTCTGCGTGATTACCGCGATCCCGGGCTTAGAGAGATTTTTTTTAGTACTTCTTTTGCACAATTAAAATGTTTTAAAAATAAAAACTGACCCAGAACACCATTTTCCCAACAGCGGAGCGTTGTTGGGCTTTTTTTTTTGTGGGAAGACTTGTAGTTTTTACTGGTCCCATGTGGAGGCACAGGTGACCTTCAGGTTGTTTGGATTGTGTTTTTCTGGAGGTGAACAAAAGAAAACGGTGTTACTGTTTAAAGTTTTTGTTACTGCATTCACCATGTCCGATAAATCAAAAATATTTTAATTGCCCGGGTCGTTACGAACGTCCTAATACCGATTCTGCGCTGCCTAAAGAAAACGTTTTGGACATTTTAACCATTTAAACCGGTTATTGTGGGGGAAAATGCATATTTTTTAAAAATTGGAGTTTTTTCTTCTTGCAATTAAACTTCTTTGAACTTTGACACTACTTTTTTAGTCCCACAAGAGGATCTGAAGATGCAATCGTTCGATCACTAGGATAGTACACTGCAGTACTTATGTAGTGCATTCTACTAAGCCTATGACAGCAGCCAATTAAACACGGTGGGAGGCGGGGTCTAAGACTGTTACATGGCAGACGTGGAGGCCTTTGTCAGGCTTCTGACTGCCATGGGAACCCATTGGTACCTTGTGATCGCACTGCAGGGTGCTGATGGGTTACAGAAAGAGCCCCGTCACCTGCTTACATGCTGCCGTTGCTATTGATTGTGGCAGCTAAGGAGGGGTAAGAGGTTTCTCTGTTCCTGGCAGTTACAGCAGATGTAAGGATGTATGTGCTTGTTTAAAGCCCATTAGTAAGGTCAGTAAAAAGGCGTATCGTTTTACGAAGGGGTTAATGTCAAACAGTGCTTTCATTCACCGACAGCAAGCGGAGATATTTAAAATCTTTCAGAAGTGAAACAAAGTATATTAGCAAGTTGCAAAACTTTTCCTTATACGGTCATTAAGCTTTACAATCGCGTCCCGGTTGCTATTTCTGCGATTCTGTTCGCCATGTGGGACGGAAGCCGGAATATAAGTAAATGACCGTCTTGTAAAGATCCCCGCAGCATCTGAGAACACTTAACCTCTTCAGTCCTCATCCCTTCCAGCAACAGAAGGATTAAACGGGTTCCTCCAGAATAACACAACATGTGCTAAGTGTGTCACGTGCGGCCGTCTTCCAGGGATTAAGCGGTTAATGTTCCCGGGGCGACATGTGTTTTACAGATTTGTCATGTGTGAGCCGTGTGTAAGATAATAGTAACACAAAGCCACGTAATGCAGGCACCACGGACCTGGCCGCGGACGATTCGCCTTCCTCCTGCGATGTGATTGGTTGGATCTCTTCTCCTTCCAGTCTTGGCTTCGCACACTGTACAGACTCAGTCTTCTTCACGGACGCTTGGCACGCAGGACACGGAACCGCGCCAACTGGCCGACTGCGAGAATGTTTAGGTAGGGAAATAGAGATGAGCCTAGAAGATGCTTCGCTGCCTCCTTCCAGGTGCTGAAGAAAGACATCACTGTGCGCAGCTGCTCGCCTTTGTGTATTGTGCAATGTCAGAGGAGTAATGCCTTTCTTAAAGGGGCCGTGCAGGATTAGAAACCATGTCAGAGGAGTAATGCCTTTCTTAAAGGGGCCATGCAGGATTAGAAACCATGTCAGAGGAGTAATTCCTTTCTTAAAGGGGCCGTGCAGGATTAGAAACCATGTCAGAGGAGTAATGCCTTTCTTAAAGGGGCCATGCAGGATTAGAAACCATGTCAGAGGAGTAATTCCTTTCTTAAAGGGGCCGTGCAGGATTAGAAACCATGTCAGAGGAGTAATGCCTTTCTTAAAGGGGCCATGCAGGACTAAAAACCATGTCAAAGGAGTAATGCCTTTCTTAAAGGGGCCGTGCAGGATTAGAAACCATGTCAGAGGAGTAATGCCTTTCTTAAAGGGGCCATGCAGGATTAGAAACCATGTCAGAGGAGTAATGCCTTTCTTAAAGGGGCCATGCAGGATTAAAAATCATGTCAAAGGAGTAATGCCTTTCTTAAACAGGCCGTGCAGGATTAGAAACCATGTCAGAGGAGTAATGCCTTTCTTAAAGAAGCCGTGCAGGATTAGAAATCATGTCAAAGGAGTAATGCCTTTCTTAAAGGGGCCGTGCAGGATTAGAAACCATGTCAGAGGAGTAATGCCTTTCTTAAAGGGGCCATGCAGGATTAGAAACCATGTCAGAGTAGTAATGCCTTTCTTAAAGGGGCCATGCAGGATTAGAAACCATGTCAGAGGAGTAATGCCTTTCTTAAAGGGGCCATGCAGGATTAAAAACCATGTCAAAGGAGTAATGCCTTTCTTAAACAGGCCGTGCAGGATTAGAAACCATGTCAGAGGAGTAATGCCTTTCTTAAAGAAGCCGTGCAGGATTAGAAATCATGTCAAAGGAGTAATGCCTTTCTTAAAGTGGCCGTGCAGGATTAGAAACCATATCAGAGGAGTAATGCCTTTCTTAAAGGGGCCCTGCAGGATTAGAAACCATGTCAGAGGAGTAATGCCTTTCTTAAAGGGGCCATGCAGGATTAAAAACCATGTCAAAGGAGTAATGCCTTTCTTAAAGGGGCCCTGCAGGATTAGAAACCATGTCAGAGGAGTAATGCCTTTCTTAAAGGGGCCCTGCAGGATTAGAAACCATGTCAGAGGAGTAATGCCTTTCTTAAAGGGGCCCTGCAGGATTAGAAACCATGTCAGAGGAGTAATGCCTTTCTTAAAGGGGCCATGCAGGATTAGAAACAATGTCAGAGGAGTAATGCCTTTCTTAAAGGGGCCGTGTAGTATTAGAAAAACATGGGTCGATTTTCACGCATCTGCTTGCGATACGGACGGAACTTGTGCAAAATGACAAATTATTTTCAGTCAATTTATTCACATGAGCAATTTTTTTTCCCTTTACTTGCAGCTTGAAAAGTCGCTGAATCTGCTATTTGCCCATTATTTTCTTTGGGAACTTTAAGAAAAATCCCATTGCACTTAAATGACACATGATTTGCATGCGATTGCGATGCGATTTTTATGTGCATGAAAAGTCTTTGGAAAGTCACACAGATGCGATGATACGCATTTTTTTTCTCGCAAAACACATCGCATAGAATATTGTACGTTTCCGATGACAATGTTACTAAAGCCGGACCTGCAGCCTTTAAGGTGTCCCCATCGCTGCAAGAGAAAATTGGCTCATGTGAATTAAAACATTGAAATTCTGTTATTTTCACGCACAAGTTCCCTCCGTATCGCGATCTGATACACCTCACATGAGAAACTCGCCCGTGCGAATCTACGCTTCCTCTAGAAACTGCAGCCCCGCGGCCCACAGGTTGTGTCTTGCAGTTCAGCTACCATTACTTCAATGAGACTGAGCTGCAGTATGACCCACGGACAGGTGTGGCGCTGTTTCTGGATGAAAGCTGCCATGTTTTTCTAATTGTGGATTGTCATATTGTCATGTTTGCTGTAAGGCTGGGACTGCATGAAGACGGTTTCCTTGCAGCTGTCCGTAAGAACGCACTGCGCTGCACAATGGCGCTACGGCCTTTTTCTTCCACAGCAGTATCCACCATTAGATTCCACAGAAAGACATCTTCAAAAGTGGCAACATGATATCAAACTACATGGGAAGGAACGGTGCAGACATCTTGTTTGCCACCATGTTTTCTTCTCCAGTCACATCTAGAGCTGCATTCACTATTCTGCTGCCTGCCAGGATTGCTCTGACAGTTACATCCCCAACGGTTCAGTCTACGGCTCTTCACATCTGCGTTCATGGATTCAGTTTTCCTATTCCGTCATAGGAGCAAGAAAACCGAATCCATGCCGGGAACGGGCGGATCTCTATAAGGGGGTATCTAACATGCCGCTTCTTGACTTGGCGCCATCGAGGCCACATGCAGATCTGCAGCACGTGTGACCACCGCTCCAATCAATCTGACGTGACTGTGGGTGCATGCACGAGTCCGCAGTGATGAGAAGAGGGGATATGGGACCTCCGAGGGTCTCAGCAAACAGACCCCCACCAACCTATCCTATGGAGAAGTGACAAGTCCATTTTGCAACAACCCCTTTAAGCAGTAAAATGCTGGGTGCAGCTTTAGATGTGAATGGAGTATATTTCAATATCGGCTGCATAAGGATGTTTGATGGTAAAACTATAAATTATGGAAGACTATTCGATTTTAGAGCAAAATTTCTAGCATCGATCAATCCGGGTAACTTATGTAATTTGTGACATTTCACTATTTGTCCTAACAGTCCTCATCCCGACAGTCGTGACCAACAGCACATCTGTCGTCTCGCCCTACCAGAGGGGCTTTTTCTGCAGTGACGACAGCATCAGATATGAGGTTAAGAAAAGCACAGTATCAGTCCCCATGCTCATTGCACTGGGGGTGCTGGTGGCGATGATTTGTGTAAGTGACATGTGGCACAGGAGCCGGCCCCCGCGGAGCCCTGCCCCCCTCCCCTGGTCACCATCGATCCTCCGGGGAGGTCCTGCACGGCTCCGCGCCGCCCGCCCTGTGCATTGACCTTGTGTATTATTTTGTGCATTGACCATGTTCCCTGTTTTTTGTGTTTTTCTCTCTCGCTCTATGGCTAGCCGCCCTCCCTTTCCTGATAATTGAGACTAACAGAATCCAACCGTATCATCGGGGGTTCTACTGTAAGGATGAGAGTATCCGCTACCCCATCAAACCGGCAGAGACAATTAATGACGCTGTGCTATCTGCTGCTGGCATTCTCATTTCCATCCTTGCTGTAAGTCGCAAACTGTCAATCAAGAATCTGTTCTGTGTTAATTTCCTGATTATTGTCGCTGATGGGAATTCTTAACCTCCGGGCCCCTGAGGGGTCCATTCTTATTGCCTGCTGTACCCCTCAGTTGGGACTGGCCTCTGTCAAAGAACCCTTCAAATCTACCCAACAACTTGGGCGGAGTTTTCCTTTAATTAAATTCATTGTTAAAAGATACATTGTTACTGCATAATATAAAAGGGGCGGAGCTCTGACAACTTATCAGTGGTTGTTAGAATCAGAGGTGCCCCAAGCCTTTATGCTGGCAGAGGCGAAGTGGGAAATGCCCCCCTCTGCAAAAACCCCCTACAAAACACTAATTTTACAGGCATTGAAAGCCCCAATACGTAAGATACCCAACACATCTGAACGATTGAGACTTGATCCAAACAGTAATAGTAACCCCCTTAATGGCCCCAGTAGTAATAGTTACCCCCTTAATGGCCCCAGTAATAATAGTAACCCCCTTAATGGCCCCAGTAGTAATAGTAACCCCCTTAATGGCCCCAGTAGTAATAGTAACCCTCTTAATGGCCCTAACAGTAATAGTAACCCCCTGAATGGCCCCTAGTAGTAATAGTAACCCCCTTAATGGCCCCAGTAGTAATAGTAACCCTCTTAATGGCCCTAACAGTAATAGTAACCCCCTGAATGGCCCCTAGTAGTAATAGTAACCCCCTTAATGGCCCCAACAGTAATAGTAACCTCTTAATGGCCCCAGTAGTTATGGTGACCCCCATAGTGGCCCCAGTAATAAGTGTGAGAAGAGAGTGGGATGTTCCTGCTTCTATTTGTATCGCACACCTATGGGAGTTTACCTGGTAAAATGCTGGTGACCGTTTTCCTTTCAGGTGGTTGAACATGAAATTAAGGGTAGCGTGTTATGTAGAGTTCTCCTTTAATCTCATTACTGGGTGTAAGCCCCTGTATAATATATGAAATCCATGTTCCTGGGGAGACCGCACTGAAGCAATTAAAGAGCCCTAATAAGTCTAAATTGTCCCCTGACCTTATGAGCCCATGAGGAGGTTAAGAACTCTACAGCGAATGTTCTGTATCTATTCTGTTTATTGAATATCTGAAATGAATACTCCACCCCCACTCACCCCCCATACAGAGCTTTGTGTTCCTGATACAAAGTTCCAAATCCCGATTAGACATGAGATAAAATTCTGTCTCCCTGCTGCCACCACTAGGGGGAGCACACTGCATACAACTTACATAGACCTCCATAACAACTATGCAGAGAGCTCCCCCTAGTGGTGGCTGCTGGCAGAGAGCATTTTATCTATGCAGGTGATTTGGAACGCTCTATCACGAAGATGGAGCGCTGAATGCTATAAAAGAGATCATGAAGCAAAGTATGTATTGCGTAGCCGCCATTGCTCCTTCCGATTTCCATAATTGCAGTTCATCTCAGAGTTCAGGGTGATTTTTTTTCTTCTCTCGTTTGTTGAAGTAATTATGATTATTGGCATTTTATGTGGATCTGGTATTAATTACTGCTGATTAACTCCGCGTTCGCTCTGCTTTTGCATCGGTGTTGGGTAAAATTCTTTTGCTTCTCCTCCCTACTATTTCGTTTGTTCTGGAGCTTTACATAGAAGATGGCGCTCCACGGACGGAGGCTTATCTCACAGTCCGCCTCTATGCCCGGTGTCACTTTGTGATCATAGAGCCTGTAGATGGCGCTCCGCTTATGTTCAGGTTACCCAGGAGTAAGGAATATGCGCAGTGACTTCTCCACCAATGACTGTAACGTATCTTATAGCAGCGGACCGCTGAATATAATCGGTTTACAACACTGAGAAAATATTTGGATGATTTATACGGATTCGGAGCGGCTTTATGCCTTCTACTCCAATCACAACCAGAGCTGCATTCATAACTTCTGTGGAGTCCTTGAAACCAGCCCATATTGTGGTGACGGACACACATCTAGCGAACAGCGGGGCCGGGTGTATAAGCCGGATTGTGCCGCATACTCCTTGTAGATGAGGGGCGGGGGGGATTACAAAAAGTTATGGGTTTGCTGCAAAATTCGGCATGCGGTTCCATCTGAGGCGGCTTTCACGCGGCCGAGAAATTCATGCGAGACGCACAAATATGAATCTCATTCTTTTGAATGGGGTCATACAGATGAGCGAAATTCGCGGCACGTCCCATGTTTGGGCGTTCCCTCGGACGCCTCGCCCCTTGGTTTTCAATGGGGCTGCCAAAATCATCACACGGCGCATGCGAGCGCGATACGAGGCTTCTCACTGAACCCGCCACTGCGCTCACAATCAGCAGTCCGCGCATCCCCACTGAGCGCACTTTCGGATAATCTGACTGGCGGTCGTGTGAATGGAATCAATCGGATCAATGGGTTCTATTCACTTCGTATTACACAGCGCAAATACGGTCGTGTGAACGAGCGCCAAGACAGCTCCTCAGTGCCTGCGAAAGAAGCAAAAAAAAAACTAATCAGAAGAGCAGGCTGCGTGCAGACACTGAACCAGCAGGGGGCGATCAGGGCTCTAGGGGGAAACGGCAGAACTGTGAATGCAGCTCTAGAAGCAAAAGTGTTTCTTATAGATTGATCAGTACATTCTTAGTCAGCCAGTCGCTACTTCATCCTGCAGGCATTTCAGCACAGGCGACCGCGGGATCTCCGACCTGCTCCACCGCCATCTTGGCTGCTGGCTCCTAGAGTCCAGGACTGTAGTCACTGGTGGGCCCTTATGGCTTTCTTGGCGCAGAAGTCGTTGGTAGTAAAAGCTTTCACCGCAGCCTCAGGATGTCCGATCCGTTACAGGAGCGTCTGGTAGGTCACAATGGCCGCTCGCAATCTGGGGGCAACAGGAAGACTCTGAAGATGGATATAGCAAACAAGCGCATTATGACACACGATGCCGTACGCTGTATGGGACGGGCCGCGTCTACCGGAAGGCGGGCAGTCTGACTTATGGGGTCCTCATGGGTTTTGAGCCCCATACATAAGGGGCCGGTTAGCACATTACATCGCAGGAACACTTGCCTCTTGAACTTATATGCCTTGCTAGAACCAACTGAGGGTGCGGTCACACGGGCGAGCGCGATATCTGTCCGAGAAACTGCGATTCTGGATGCGGAAGCAATGCGTTGCTTACAAAACACCTCGGATCTCACAGCATCGCTGCGGGAAAAGAATCACTCATGTGAAATCAATGTGTTCATCTGTGCGACTTCCATCCACGCCGTTATCGGACGCAACTCCCCGCATGAATTCACTCTTGTTGCGCGTTTCTTTGGCGTTTGTAGCGTTTTTTAATGTGCTTTTTAATTGCACTCAGTGCTATCTGTAAGAGCCGCTCGGCTTGAAGCCGCATGAGGACCCTTTCCTACGGATGGAATTATCCGCAGGACGCAGCGCACTGCGGATATCGGTGCGTTATTACCTGTGGAAGATCTTCTGTGGAACCTCTTGGGGAATTCCTTACCTTTTTCCTGCAGACTTTAGTTCCATCTGTTGTATGTTAGCAATCCGCGACAATCCTCCGGCGTCCGTAAACCTCCGCGGAATTTAATTTTGCTGTTTTAAAATAGTCGCGCAAATTTTAACAGGTTAGGAATTGAAGCCCCATAGGGATAACATGGCGACGCAGAAATGTCCGTGCGGGTGATGAAAGGTGATGATGCTTCCTAACAATTGGTAGTTGGACGCAGTTTGACACTTGAGCCCACCCGCCACATCTGCGAGGAGTCAGGACCTCTGCGTGCCCCGATGCCCACCACAGAATGGCCGTCTGTTCTGCGTCTTCATGTTTTCCTTAAAGACAGAAAAAAAAAAAGAAAAATACAAACTCTGGTCAATCCGTTAATTCTGAGCAGCTTCTGCATCTGTGAGCCGTGAAGACCACCAGCAGTGTCACCGGGCGGGGGAGGGGGCTCTGATAGGAAAATAAATAGCGATGGCGTCCGTCCCTGGAGAAGGCTTCTTGCAGTGTCTAAGACCCAATGTGACCCCCACGCTCGGCCGCACCGCGGTGGCGAAGGTCCAGCATTGAATCTTTCGGTGGCGTAGTAAGAATTGCGCAATAGAAATCACACTTCGGTCCGGAGCCTCCAAGTCAGCAGGCTAATACCGCCATTAGTAATGGAGGCGGCGTGTTCTCCTCCCGTCTCGTTAGTTCCCCTTTTTCCTGCCTGAGGCACAGATACCGATGTAAATTTCTTGCGCCAAAGTTTATGGGATGTATAAAGTTTTATGCATCGAGGAGTCGAGTTCTTGTTTTTACAATGTGGCGATTATACTCCTGTCTGTTTAATCCCAATTGACCCCAATTTATGTATCTTGCCCCCTGGGCAGTGCCGGTCCGGTAGGGTAGCATGCAGCCTGTAGTATGGGGGTTGGCATGGCCGCCTGGCGCTCGGACCCCTCTGCAGAGGTGCGAGAGTTGGACCTGCTCTCAGAGTCTGATTTTAATTACGTGCCCCGTCAGAACTGCGGAGCCTCTCCAGGTCGTAACTCTGATTTACGGCCGCCTTGTCACATCCAAAAGCCTTCAGCGGAGTCCATGAGGAGAGAACTTACAGTCCAACTTCTGGTAGAAGAAATGGGGCGAGTGACTGTCCCCCTTCTACATTAACGAGGGGGGGATATTCTGTAGCTGGCAGCACTGCTTGTATTGTACATGTAATAAAACCCATATCTAACAGTAAGATGTCAGTGTTGCCCACAGCAGCCAATCAGAGCGCAGCTTTTATACCCGTTCCTTCCAAGTGTCCCATAATCTCGGGCGGCAGGAGGCCTGTCACGCTTCCCCCTCCTCAGACTTGTGGTCCCAGTCCGGCAGCAGCGGCACCACTGCTGTAATCAGTGCAACCCCACCCTCCCCCCGACATCTGCATTCCTGCACACAGACGCTGGCGGAGAGGTTGAATTGATTACAGGAGAGGCGGTACTGCCCCCAGACTGGGCTACAGGGCTACTGTAGGGGTCACTGTTACTACTGGGGCCACCATGTGGGGGACACTTCCCACTGGGGCCATTAAGAGGGTCACTTACTGTGAGGGAGGAAAAAGATGGCTGGAGCAAAACCCGTACAGTTGTGTTTGTTGTGTTTCACGTACTGTGAGGGGGTCACTGAAGGGCACCATTATGGGATACTGAGGGCGTGGCTTTGCATAAGAGGTGTGGCCTTTCCTGTGTCCGAAATGCGCCACTACAGTTATCCCTCTTTTCGTTCTTCAAAAGTTGCGAGGTATGGTATAAGAAATGAAAGCTGTGCTCTGATTGGTTGCTATGGGTAACGACATCTTACAGTGAGACCGTTCTGATACTTGAGGCCCACAGAGTTAATATGCACAAAGGTGTGTGATTCGTCAGAGGGGGCGTGGCCATGCCAGCCCGACATTTGTGTGTAATTTTGGCCAGAAACTGGCATAAATTGTACGAGAAATGTACCCCGCTCCCGGCTGGCATCGATTTCGGTGTAGCGGAAAAAATGTGCCAAATGACAATGTCATCGATTTCATAGGTTGCGCTCCTTACTCTAATTTATGAGCTTGTGCAGATTTGCGCTATAATTTATGGCGAATTCTTGTGTAAATTTGACAGCCTGTGAGATGAGCCCCATCATGTTTGTGAAAAGTGTCGAGTGTAAAAAGTTATAACATTTGGCACAAATCTAGGGTGAGCCAAACTTAGTGACTTTTTCCAGCCAGAAAACTGGCGTAAACTACTCCATAAACCTCCGTAGACTCCGCACCCCGGGCACATTCATTACTGGCATCGGGGCAGAACTCTGGCGAGTCGAAGCTTTTTTTTAAGTGACAATTTCTACAAATCGATTTGCGCCAAATAAAACAGGTGTTACACCTCTCACTCCACTTTTCAAAAGCGGCAAGAAAAGGGGGCGGAGTCAGTGGAGGGTTTAGATAGATGTGACTTTTTAAAAA
This sequence comes from Eleutherodactylus coqui, assembly GCF_035609145.1. Taxonomy (NCBI): domain Eukaryota; kingdom Metazoa; phylum Chordata; class Amphibia; order Anura; family Eleutherodactylidae; genus Eleutherodactylus; species Eleutherodactylus coqui. Next base: position 309,135,538 of record NC_089839.1, read on the forward strand.
AAAGTTGAAACATTTGTCGAAATCGCACTCCAGTAACGAAGTGGACTTCATACCTTTCCTTTCAGCTGTACACTGATATACAAGAGACCTGAAATTAGAGTATCTTTGCAACACCCCACAGGGGTGACCCTGGGCACCTGGCTAACATGAAGAGCAGGGAGGGTTAAGTGCTGACGTATCACTTACCAGGCTCTGGTCCCGGAGGGATGACACGCAACCAAGCCCAGCGTAGATTGCCGGCCGAGCTTCGACACTCCTTTGGCAGGGAGTGCCAATAAAGAGGATGAGGGTGGTTGTAGTAGATATCACTCGTGACGCCACCGTTCCCACACACTGTTAATCAATGCGGCAGAGTTATAAACACGGAGACTTGCGTATAGTACCTCGGGTCCTTAGGAACGGTTAGGGCCCAGTATAACTTGACTTGGAATAAACTTTGTATAACAGGTAATGCAGGTACAATTCACTTGTAGCAGTTACAGGCTAAAGCTCTGAGGCGGGGAGGATACACGGGAGCCATACGGCCCTATAGTCCACTTATCAAATGTCATCACTCCTGGAATTAGGAGCACACCAGAGGAGGAAGAGGGGTAGGGGTCACTCCTCAAACACTCTGGCAGACAAAATTACTGAAGAAGACTGCTTAGCCTAGATACACCCCACACATCATCCGTGTGGGTTTCACAATTACGTACCTCTGTGTGGTGATCCTAATGGCGGACAGCCGCACAGAAAAAACACCTGTGTTATGAATAGTGCTGGGGTAGTGCGCTCTCTCTCCTCTCACATCCATTCGCCAGACACTACGGGATGTCGCTCTTCTTCCTCCATCTTCACCTACATGGAAGCTGAAGGTGCGTCCATGCGACTGTGTTAGCACTCTCTCCTATCGAAGATGGACCTCTTCCCGCTGTCAAACACTCACATTTATAACCTCACTTATACCACATGACACAAGAGAATAGATACATTCAGCAGAAGAGCTAACGGGCAATTTTATTACTGTCAACCCTTCAGACGCTGCAGCTGTGCAACACACATACAGAAAATGACACGACAGCTTTGCACAGTGCATCCACATAAGACAGAACATGTATGACATTTATGGAGGGGACCAGGATGGTGTTCTGGGACAGTACATCTTCATGGAAAGGCCAGCAATATCCGATCAAGATCTCCCGCGCTCGTTTGAGAGAAGGAGCAGCCTCTCATAGTCACATTTTTGATCTCTTAGTTGTAGAGTCCAGAAACATTGACTATCGTTGCACCGCCCCCCTCCAGAGCAGCCACCATGGAGGCAGTCGTGGTTCATTGGCTGGTTGGATACTCTGAATGAGCGTTAATTTGCTTCGGGCCTTATAAGGCCCATATAGACTCTTGTATCTTCAGATGATCCCCGGGGCTCAAGGTTGGCCAGCATAGCGATGGATACATTGTGGTATATTTACCTAGACTGTTGCATCATACGCCAATCTAAGTAAACTACGGTATGCTCCCGCGGAGGTGCAACAAGTGTATTAAGAGGTGCGAGCTTGTTAGTACATTTTGCCAGATTTAGCAGCACCTCAATGCGCCAAACTGTAACCTTCAGCAGCTATGAGCAGGCGTAAGCTTCACATATTTGAGGCCAGTTTTTGGTATAAATTATAGTACATCTTAGTGACCCTCCAAAGATGGCCACTACACCTGCTTTGAATGGCAGTCACATCAGCATGTAGTGTCTTAGACTACCAATGCGTACTGTTGGTGGCGGGTCTTGTTCTCCCCCCTGTCATTGGTGGCGGGTCTTGTTCTCCCCCCTGTCATTGGTGGCGGGTCTTGTTCTCCCCCCTGTCATTGGTGGCGGGTCTTGTTCTCCCCCCTGTCATTGGTGACGGGTCTTGTTCTCCCCCCTGTCATTGGTGACGGGTCTTGTTCTCCCCCCTGTCATTGGTGACGGGTCTTGTTCTCCCCCCTGTCATTGGTGACGGGTCTTGTTCTCCCCCCTGTCATTGGTGACGGGTCTTGTTCTCCCCCCTGTCATTGGTGACGGGTCTTGTTCTCTCCCTGTCATTGGTGGCGGGTCTTGTTCTCCCCCCTGTCATTGGTGGCGGGTCTTGTTCTCCCCCCTGTCATTGGTGGCGGGTCTTGTTCTCCCCCCTGTCATTGGTGGCGGGTCTTGTTCTCCCCCCTGTCATTGGTGGCGGGTCTTGTTCTCCCCCTGTCATTGGTGGCGGGTCTTGTTCTCCCCCTGTCATTGGTGGCGGGTCTTGTTCTCCCCCTGTCATTGGTGGCGGGTCTTGTTCTCCCCCTGTCATTGGTGGTGGGTCTTGTTCTCCCTCGTCATTGGTGGTGGGTCTTGTTCTCCCTCGTCATTGGTGGTGGGTCTTGTTCTCCCTCGTCATTGGTGGTGGGTCTTGTTCTCCCCCTGTCATTGGTGGCGGGTCTTGTTCTTCTCCTGTTCATGAATTTCTTAAATTTGACTAATGAAGGTTACTTGTCTTTGCAGATCATAGTGGGCGAGTTCTTCCGGATATACTACTTGAAGGAGCGGTCTTATTCATTCATCCAGAATCCCTACGTCTCCGCCTTGTACAAGCAGGTTGGATGCTTCATATTCGGCTGTGCCATAAGTCAGTCTTTTACAGACATCGCGAAGGTGTCGATTGGACGCCTGCGCCCTCATTTCATCGAAGTTTGTGATCCAGATTTCACGCAAATCAACTGTTCTCTTGGATACATCCAGGATTATAAGTGCAGAGGTCCGGAGAATAAAGTCACTGAAGCAAGGTACGTGATATATGGGATGATGGTCAAGCAGTCAATCAATGGCATGCATAGAGGGGTAGGGTCCTGTGTAACATGAAAACGGCACGTCTCTTGGTGCGGATTCAAACGTGGAGAGGAGAGGCGGGTCAAGTTGAATAGCTCCGCAGGGGTGGTCTCTGTTATATACAAATCATGGGTGGAGCTACATCTCATAAAGCTTCCTTTTAATCCAAAAATAACAAAAATACTGTTTTACTGTAGCTTATACTTAGGCTTTTGTTTTTTTCTTTACAGAAAGTCGTTTTTCTCCGGCCACGCCTCGTTCTCCATGTATACCATGCTCTACTTGGTGGTAAGTTGTGCACACTTACATAATTCATAGAATAGAATCCTTTGCCTTACAGAGGAAGCCCCTGTGGTTGGACCCTAACAGACTGCAACAACATGGGGTTCCAGTGCCATTTTCCTGGTGGCTGCAGATGCTCAGTCATTGCACTGTATGGGGTTCGTGAAAACCTCTCCATCATCTTGACCCTCATTGCCTTTAGTAACTCACAAAGTACGCTACATTCCAATCACGAGGGCTTACTCGCGCCACTTCCCACATATGTTAACTGCAAAACTCTGGTTACTCAGAGATCGTCACCTAGCGTTGCCGGTTTCCGTCCACCCACACCCCCTTCTCTCCCCGGAACTCTGGGATTCTGCATCGCTTGAACCCCTTATCTATACAGACAAAATTTTGTCATGAAACTGGAGGAACCCTTGTAAGGATTGCGGATACAGCTGTCCCAGGTTGTACGGATCCCTGCCGCAAGAGGCGGAGCTTATAAAAAGGGGGTGTGGTCATAGTAAGTAGGAGATTTGTGCCAACTTCAGGTCATGCAGTATCTGCTATCTATAACTATGTCACATGCACCCCAAGCACAGTTTTCTCAGAGTCTCCTTTCACTTCCCCGCCCCCATGTAGCGCAGGAAGTCCCACGCAAATTAACGGAAGTTTGATTTCACCTCCTTGAAGTAATGTATCAGAATTTTGAGGAAGTGACGCAAGTGTAATACGTTCCAGATACAACAGCCTTATAAGGGATCTCATTTCATCTATTATCTTTATGTATTTGGAAAAAGTTGCAGGACGGCGCGAACCGTTCAATGGTTCATAATTAGCCCCTTGTAGAGTTCCTCCGAGTCCCAACAGCCATGTTGTCTTCTAGTAGCGATTCTTTCTTCAGTTTTATGGTATTTATTTTGCTTAAAGTCTGGAAAATGATTTGAGACCCCGGCTCGCTGCCGGGCCGTAAAATATTACCTGCCGCAGGTGTTAGAGGGGAAAGGTGGCTCTGAATTTCCTCCGCGTTGGTGTAAGCCCCCCCGCCATCATAGTGTCTGTGAGCCGTTATACCCCCATCCCCGCTCAGATACTATGAAAACATTTAGGCAGCTAAGCCCCTCTATAAAGGCCGCCACTTTTATTTCTCGCTGTTTTGGTAAGCCCCCTCCCCCAACATTTATTAAAACAGAAGTTGACCTATTTCTTGGGCTGAATGAAAGTTTTGTTTTGCCCCCCCTCCCTGACTTCCATCTTCGGAGGCGTCCTGAAGATTGAACAGTGACTTCTATTTATAGAAACCTTCTTCTATATTTAATTACAACCAAAATATATATTTACGTGTCCGATATTAGACTTAGGCGCGATTACTGACAGCTTACAGCGTGGTGTCAGCAGCAGCGCCCCTCGGGTCATGTCCATACGGCGCAGTGTGTGTGTGTGGACGTGTCTCCTAAATGCTCATATTGAGCGTCTATTGTTCAAATAGCCGCACGGAAAAGTCGCGGAAGCCTACGGACGGCAGATCGCTTTCAGGGTGCATTCGCACAGGCGTTTTTTTTTTTTTTTCTTAAGTCCAATTTTGATAGAACCCATCATCTTGAATCTGTATATTCACATTTGCGCACGTGAATGAGGCCTGAGGTTACACTTACACGAGCGCAAAACTCATGAGACGCGCAAAACTTGCATCAATATAAAAACGTCTGAATGGAGTCCTACACATGAGCAAAAATATCATCTGAAAACCTTAAACTGTAGCTCCAACCTTCCATTTAATCCTGCAACTCTTTCCTCCAGTCACATCCAGAGCTGCGTTCAAAATTCTGCTGCATGCCCAGGAGGGTTTAGCCGCAGCGTAGCTCCCTCCCATGATGCACTGCTCCTCAGCAGCTCCAGCTTCCTGAATGCCGCTCTGCCGGTAAATGGAGTATAAAGCGTCAGAACTTCTCCAAGGAGCCCCGAGTGGTTGTGAGGAAGCAGCGCAGTTTGGCAAGAAGCGTGCGAGCTTGGCCGGCGTTCAGATGTTTCCTTTCAGTACATTACCACGGCAGAACCTGTCCGGCCAGATATGACATCATCGCACTTGGCAGCGGGAGCAGCCAGCCAAAATTGGGGTTTAGCGCAGCCGAGGCTGGTGGATTCTGTGGGATTTGTTTCCAGTGTCTTCAGGACTTTGGACATCGGGAAGGTTTATGAGTGTTTATATCTCCGGGCCGAAGTACACGAGAAACGGCGACTTCCTTATTAGGGGATGAGTCACGGGGCCGCGCACCTGCCTACATAAACCGAGCGACACGTCCATGCTTGCAGCGAGGCGACGTCCGGCCCTTTAAATGGAACCTTCCCGATGTAGAAGGCGGAGCTTTACAACCATGTGCATAAAAAAAACATGGTGGGTCCCACACACATTTTTAAGGTTACCATGGTAACATGCGATAAAAACGGATCGCAATTTTAGCTAAACAAGTACAATCCATTTTTCTTAAAGCGTCCGTACGTCCGTAGACTCGAAGGGGCGAATTTCTTCTGAAAACTGCTATAAAATAGGACATTCTGCAATTTAATTATTTTTTGCTCAAAAGGGAAAAGTCATTCGTATGAATACGCACCACACGGGGCCCGTCACGCGGGACGGAATCACGCAGCAAAACGCAACCAAATCCCCAGCTGCGGAATGCTCCACCAGTATCTGTTGGTCTGGCTGCGGATTTTGATGCAGGTTTTAAGCCGTTTTTTTTTTTCAATTCCGCATTCAAATTCGCAGGTAGACCGTGGATTTTGGTGTGGAATTTCCCGCGGTGCGCCGTCTCACGTAAAAGACCACTTAAAGGGGTACGCCCATCTGAGACTTTCATGGCATATCCTCAAAGCCTGATAGAAGCAAGTTCCACTGCTGGGACCCGCACCCATCTGTAGTTCTCAGGGAGTTCAGAACCTGCGAGGATTGCTGCGCTATTTCTGTACCTCTCATTCACTTCTATGGTAGTTGAGGAAACAGCGAATGACACTGATGGGCTGTCTCCGTAATCGCCTCCCACCCCCGGCCGCCACATTCAGTGGAGGCAGAACTAGAGGTGGGTGAGAGTCACGGAGGTGGGACTTTTCTTATTGGAGAACCCCTTTAGGACTCTTCCAAACACATCGGAATATTCCGCATTCAGAATTTGTATGTCCTAAATTTTTAGCCATTTGCAAATCCGCGACAAAATTGAGATCCTGGTGCCGATTTTTCCGCATGACAGAATATTCTGCAGAGTCTCATCAGGACTGATACCCCTTAGATTAGGGCATCTGGAAGTTGTCCCAATCAGTGGGCACAAGTCATTTTACCAAGTACCCCCCAGATCTAAGTAACTTAGGTCTCCATGGGTGTAGGTCATGTGATCCAGCTCAGTTCTGCTGATTGGCCGAAAGGAACGAGTGTTCATAATTAGCTGCAGTTTAGTGACTGTGGCCCCTAAGTCCCCTAGAAGTCCATTAGGAGCGGTTCCCCTGAGATCTCATTGCTCTATTGTACATAGCTACATGTTAGTCACATCATTGGAACGGTCAGCGTTCCTTTCAGCTCCGATGATCTTCAGATTAGTAAGTGGAGATATCTGTATCTGGGAAAGCTGGGTGACAGCCAGCAAGCAGGATAAAATCTGGATTCCCCAGGTGCCTCCCCTGCAGCAAAGTTCAGAGATAAGCGGTAATATAACGTCAGATGAGCCTGGCTGATCTCCAGATACGCGCTCCACGTCGGCGGAGCAATTGTTTGCCGGGTGTTTCATTTTCCCAATTTCTTCCCAGAGCAGCGGTGGCGGCCATGACACTCCCTGATCGGACTGAACAGCAGAGTTCTGTCTGATCTGGGTTTATTCTTAGTATCAGTCTATATGGGAATATTTGTGACCACAGTTATAGCTGCAGTGTAAAGCATGGGGGTGTAAAAGAGATTGTAGCAGGTGATGCATCACTGCATAAGTAGCAGATATTTGCTTCAAACGTCTGGGGGACTTTGTGCTTGTGCGTACCAGCCAATATGAACCGGCAGAGCTGCAGTGTAAAGCATGGGGGTGGATACAACAGGAGAGGTGTTGGCTTATAACTAGACAGATTTACTATTCAGGGTTCTGATATCTCCTATGGAGGCTCTAATGGTGAGCAAAACTCAGTATAGCAAGAAGTCCTGCAGCTGTTGTGCTAGAGATGGCGGCCGTTTACACGGGGTGGAATACGCCGGGCGCAACGCGAGCCGCAGTAAATGCTGCACTAAATCCGGAGGTTTACTGCATCATAATCCGCAGTTAGACCCGCAGACTCAGTTGTGAAATTCTGCAGCTGCAGATTTGGGGGGCGTAATCCGTCCCTGTGAAATGTCCCATAAGTGAGATAATCTGCAGGTGGATCGCTCCCTGCCTCCTATAGTGAGATAATCTGCAGGTGGATCGCTCCCTGCCTCCTATAGTGAGATAATCTGCAGGTGGATCGCTCCCTGCCTCCTATAGTGAGATAATCTGCAGGTTACCTCCCCGGAATCCTGGCCTGGTAATGGGATTAGCCACAGGGGTCCCAGCGCTCAGGTGATCCCTATCTGCCACTATTGTGTGATGGGGCTGATAGCGGGATTGATGGCGTTGGCTGCTGTCTCCAAGGTCACAGGGACCACCACTGACCCCATGAAGGGGTCGGGCGGCCGGTGCCGGTGGTGACATTCCAGCCCCGAATGTCTCAGGGTGACTTTAATATTTGCTCTGAATGCTGGATTCTCCTTCCTTATCAAACAGCTCCAGCTGCGCGAATATAACCAGCCGCGCCAAATAGTTACTTGTACCTCCTGGTCATTGCTTGTAGCCTGTAACCCTCCAGCTGCTGGTAAACTACAACTCCCAGCAAGCCCTGGAGGCCCTGAGCTTATGGTATATTATTCACATTTTATGTGCCCCCTGATCTCCATCTAGTAAGCCAGCGCTGCAGTATAGACCGACACAGGATGGAACTCTTCATAGCTCTGCAGATCGATGTGTGAGGCACAAGATGCATATAAGAGGCCGGCCTCCTCTAGGTGCGCCCCCTGGAGTTAGAGTGTTCTGGTCACCAGAAAGAAAGTGTGTGTGGGAGGGAGGGGAATCATGATGCAACTTTCCCATCCAGCGAGATCTTCCTCCATGCCACAGCATTTTGTGGAGCTGCACGGCTCATCATTCTGGCTCTGGCTCCTCTCTGATGTTCAGAGGCGCCGCTGTCAGCCCATCAATACCCTCGCAACCTTGCTTGGTTCTGGTGCTGTATGTACCGAGGTCGGTTCTGGTACTGTATGCAATGCACTTGGTTCTGGTGTTGGTACGCGGTTATCTGCCCATCAGCGCACTATATAATGTTTTCTTATGACCGCTAACACAAGAATCTTCCCCCAAGCTGCCCTCTATCCCACGGCCGGCGCGGTCCGCACACAATCCAGTTCCTGTCACTTTCCCCACTCCCTTTTCTAGACGGCGATTTCTAACGACCGGCAGCACTGAGTCAATGATGAGCCTAGGAAGTATTAGTCGCCGTGTCAGAGGGCAACGCTTAGGAAGTGAAAGTCATTGTCATTTGACGTCATCCCACGGCCGGGAGATCCGTCATCTGTCTGAGGGGAGAAGCTGCCGACCTTGCAGGAAAAATCGGAAACTGAGGATTGAGAAGGAACGAACCGCAGTGTAAACAGGGGCAGGAAGAAGTGACCAAAAACCATCTGTTACTAGGAAAGCTGGGTGACAACCATGATGGACAGGGCAGCCAAAGGGATGCATCTCCCACTGCCGTTCAGGACTCTAGGAAAGCCATTGTGCATCCATTGTAGCCACTTTGGTCGTCTCCCAACGGACTCAACGTTTCTGCAGTTTTTGGTCAACTATGTAGCACTTGATCTCAGAATAAGTAAATCTCCCCGAGGAGCGGCCGGACAATTGGATGAAATCATTGCTAAATATACAAGCGGCCTCCTGCCGCGCAGTCCGCCCATTCCCCGCGGTTTCCTTCCTATAGGAAGGGAGGGTCCGCCGCGGGGTCTTGCACTCATCCCAACCTGGTCATGTCCAACTGGTTTTTGATTTCTGCAACAAAATTCCAGCTTCCCTGCGGGTCTCCCCTTTGTTTTGGAAGGTTCCCGCAGAAAGGTGACATGTGGACTGGGCCGGCGTCCAAGGGGAAACGGCAACAATGAATCATATATATAGACTCAATGTACACAATGCATTTCAAGGCCACCTTCAGATCGGCTGCGGCCCCCTGCACTCGGGATCCTCTTCTATTATTTCGATACATGGGAATTTGATTGCCAATAGTATAAACTCTGGAATTTTTTGAAAAATGTCAAGTTTGTTTTTTTCCATATAAAGTTTTCTGAAATTAAAAAAATAATCCTTAATAGCTGAAGGACAAACCCAGAACCTCAGCCTGAAGGGTGTTGGACATTTCAGGGACCTTTTTTTTTTTAATTGGCCTAAAATCTTGGGAATTTTTGTTTTGTTCAGTTTTTCTGGGTTATTCCAAATGTTCTCCTCAATGTGAAACCCCCAGAACTCCTGTGTCATCACACCCAGATACTGAAACCGGATATCAATGGAAACAAACTCAAAATGTTAGCTAAAAGATCTACCAGTAAGACGTCCCTGGTGAAAGCTGCGCTGCGATTGGTTTCTAGGGGTCATGAGGACGTCTTACTGTTAGAGCATTTTGCTAAATGAGGTCCAAAAAGTTTTATTTTGCTGTAGTCACTAGAGGATATGAGACAAAATGACGCTCTGCCCTGGATTTTCACGCCTACTGGTCTGTTGCGCAATGTCATTTTTGAACAAAGTTTGGTGAAGCTCCGCCCAGTACAATTCGTTAAAGGTAATCCAATTTTAAGGAAAAAGGTTTCATCTGTAGGTAAAAATCAATCATTCAGCCATCTACCAGTAAGTGAGGAAACAGCGGAGCACATCCGTGCAAAGATCACACAAAGTCCCCAGAAATCTAGCAGAGCGAGCGGAGAATTGGACGTCCTGCAGCCGGCCGCGTGGAAGATTCTGCGACGTTTGCGATATTTTCCCTACCAATTACAATTGTTACTTGGCTGGAAACCCCACTCTGAGCGAGGAACAGCTGGATGCAGAAGACAAGCGGGGACACCCTGTTTGTCTTCTGCATCCTCTGCCCAGAGTGCTTGGCTGTATAACAGCCCGTCGCTCTGAGCAGAGAACAGCTAGATGCAGAAGCGAAGTGGGGCCACCTCGCTTGTCTTCTGCATCCTCCGCTCAGAGCGCAAGGTGATCGCTCAACGTTTGAGCGATCACCTTGCACTGTAAATTACACGATTATCACTCAAAAGTCGCACAAAAGACACATTTTGAGCGATAATCGTTGTGTCTAAATGGGCCTTAATCCCTGGATCAACTTTTAAGAACAACCACCCGCTGGTCACCTACTGTCTATATCCTGTAATATCATAGCGCTCTACAAAGGCATCTAGTCCCTCTTAAATTCCTCTATGGATTTTGCCATCACCATGTCCTCAGGCAGAGAGTTCCATAGTTTCACCGCTCTTACAGTAAATAGCCCCCTTCTTTCTCATCCTACACGTTCCCCGGACCTTACACCTTGTGATTAGAGTCTACATGCCCCCTTACCGCCCATCATGACCTGCGGCTTCCCAGAAGTCATTGCATCCGTTAGTCATGATCCGTTACGAGGTGTACAACAGGAACTTGACTGCAGGCTCCATATGTGTCCGGTGAACAAAGGGGGCCGCACTGACACCTCTGGGGGGGGGGAGGGGGGGAGCATTACTGATGTTGTAAAATGTGTTTGCTTCCATTGATGTCAAATCTCTGTATCAGATTGTCAGTTTATGGAGTCATGAGGCGTCACGTCACAGGAATCCTCTGTAACAAGCCTCTATTTGCGATATCCTCCCCCTTTTCCCGCTGTTGTACTTTTATGTAGAATTTTCAAGAATGTTTAATAAAAAGTTTGAAGTTTTATATATGAGGTTGCAGTTGGGACACTTCGGATGTCTCGGAGCTTACATTGCACAGTAGTTTCCTTGGCCCAGACATTTACGAGCCGTTAGCACCGTCCATAGTGACAGATCTCCCCGGCCTTGACTTGCCTTGGCATCCTCCCCCGCTGGTCACGGGTTTTCGCCAGTAAATGTAATTTTAGCTAATTTAATAGCTCTGTTACTGCTGTAGGCATCTGGGAGATGAAAAGGTTTTAGTAGATCAAATGAAAAATGAGGATTTGATCAAATTGGTTAAAACAATTATTTTATATAAGTTTTTGATTCCATGAAGCTGGGAGTTGCCATGTGTAGTATCAAGACAACAGCGCCCCTAGTGGCCTCTATAGAACATGACACTTCTGTACACAGGATGATTTGGCTACAGATATTAATGGTTGCTTTTCTTTTTGTTCCAGTTTTACCTGCAGTCGCGATTTACCTGGAGAGGTGCCCGCCTCCTGCGCCCACTGCTGCAGTTCACCCTCCTGATGATGGCCTTCTACACAGGGTTGTCCCGCGTCTCGGACCACAAGCATCATCCCTCAGACGTGCTGGCTGGTTTTGCGCAGGGAGCATTGGTGGCTTATTGCATAGTAAGTATTCTACATGATGGATATTATGTCGCGCTCCTGGGAAGGGAAGAGGTTCTGCAGGTTCGTAGATTGGTGGAAACAGTGAAGATACCAGATAATTGAGGAGCATACACTGAATGCCCCTTTATTACCCCCATCTAGTAACACATTATACCTCCTTTGGCCTTCAGGGCCACAACAATTAGTTTTTGCGTAGATACCACTCAGTGATTAAGTCGTTCTGCAGGAATATCGGCCCCTGCGGACAGGAAGCTTCTTGTAGTCGCTGCAGATTAGATGGCGGTGCTGACATGTTCTGACCGGCTGACAGGAAGGGGTCATCGATTCATGCTGCTTGCTCCAAATTCTGACCTCCCATCAGCAACAGAAATCTGGACCCATCTGACCAGGAGATGTTTTTCCGCTGCTCAGTGATACAAGTTTTGCCCTCTTTTGCCCGCTGGAGTCTCGTCTTTCTGTTTCTCTTAGACACAATGGCGCTGGAACTGGTCATCCGTGATAAAGAACAGTGAGTTCGGACACGTTAGTTGGAGCCCCAGCATTGTAGTCAGATGTGTCTGACTGTGCACAGCCTCTTAGAATGATTCCTGACATCCTCCTCTGACCCCTTTCAGTGACAAGCTGTTTTCGTCCACAGAAAACCTGTCAGTGTTTTTATACTGCACTCCAAGGTCACGGAGATACTTTCCATACAGGGAAATCATTGATCGTGAGAGGGCCGGGGGTCTAATGAAGGCTGTTCAGGGTCTCAGACTCCCCCATTGATGTAGCAGCTTGATTTATCTTATAATCTCTCTACGGAGGGAGATAAGCGGCTTCGGACAACTCTGCTGCTGCTGCTCACCTCTGGAAAAAGCAAAGGATTAGAGAGGCAAAAACTCAACCATCCAAAATACAAAAAGTCTCCCGTCAATGGCCGATGTTGGTCCACATACATCTGTTAGAGAACTTCTCACGCGGAGCATCTGTCCGCCGCATTGCGCCAGCTCCTGCCGTCCCGGGAACCGCTGCCAGCTTGTTGTAATTGGAGAGGAATCAAACCCCCCTGGATTGTTGATTGTGGGATCCGTTGACCATGATTGCGACTTGCAGCCACATTGCTTGTTCTCAGGCAGTTTACACAGCGAGCGGTGGCCGCGCCGCCGGCAGCTTCATGACCGGCGAGCCTTGTGTTACCACGTAATTTAGGAGCAGAGTGGAAACACGAACATGTAATCAGTCGTGTCTGCAGTTTTATCTCTGATGGAGGCTTTGGGTCAACAAAAGAAAAACACGGGCCGAAGCGCTGAAGATTACATGGCCGTCGGCAGAAGGCGGCAATCTTCTCAGTTGTATGTCTCCACCAGAGGGGGGGTAATACTTTCTTACTTGTGACTTGCAGGTTTCTCTGAAGTACCCAAGGGCCATCTTACACGGGCATCTGTCCCAGCGGGCGCTCTTACACAGAACGATCATCACTGCCCGACGGGTCGAGGATCATTCCCGCCCGCCTCCATTCCGTTACCATAGCCGATCCAACTACGAGAGCTCATTAATGGCCGTTTAGGGTACCATCATGCCAAGCGCAAAACCTGCACCAAAATCCGCATCATCTCAGCAACAAAATCCGCATGTAGTTCACGGGGCTCAAAGGTCGTGACCGGTTCCCTTTAAATATATCGGATCCCTTTTTGAAATCTCGTTTCTTGGCCACATCCTGGTCATCACGTCCTTTAGTCGCCCCCCCCCACCATTGTTATCTACGTGACGTCTACATATGTCATCGCACGCTTCGCCGCCGACCGTCCCAGGGCTGTAAACGGTTTGAGACAAAGCTGATTTTATAGGCGGACGCAGGAAGCAGCTGGAGTTCCCCGGGGGCCGTAAACTATTGTGCGCCCTTACATTGTGTCCTATAGGTTACAGAAGAGCTGACTCAGCGGTGGTCATGCAGCCATCTTGCTAAAGATTGCAACATCGGCGACTCATCTGTAAATCATTGATGCACATTTTATACATTGGTCGAAGCTTGAGGGCGCCGTCACGCTGGCGATAAAATCGTGCGATGCGAGAGCGAGTGAAAATGCAGAATTATGAAATTAATGATTTTCAATTGTTTCTTTACCGTTTGGGATGTTTTCACTCCTCCGATGTGATAAAAATCGCGGCACGGCCTCTCTGCGTTTTGCATTTTTTTTTTAATCTCACGTTTTCCTATGGAGTTTCCTTTTTTTCGCATCGCAAATAAACTTGCAATTTTTGTGCGATGAGTTTTTAACATTCGAAAGTTCTATTAACGTTCGCGTTAAAAAATTGTGGCAAAATCGCAATCGAAAAAAATCGGAGGAGGCGGCGAAAAAAAACTGACGCTCAAAAATTCTGGGAAAAAACACGTGATTTTGCAGCGATTTTCTCACAATTTTGCGATCGCTAGTGTGAAGGAGCCTGAGGAAGGGTTATAGGAGCAGCCCAGACCTCAACATCCTAGTCCGTTTTAGGAAAATGGCGCACATTTTATACATAATGGGACATTTATTCCGTCTTGTACACCACTATTCTGGCATACAACAGTCACAATTTTGGCGCATGTGCCAAACTAGCGACTTTTTGAAGTTCACTCCCAGACCCCATAACTTAAAAAAAAAAATCTGTCTCGGCATGCAAAGAAATACAATACCGCTATCTGATTGTTCGCGGTCATTCGGTTCAGCCGGCTCGGGATTCCAGTTTTTGGGCAACCATCTTTTGATGACCTAATGGCCCATAATGCTAGGACTACTAATGCACTATACCTGCTCTGTGATTGGCCAGAGCTGGTCATGTGATCAATGCCGACCAATTACAGGACAGTACAGAGTGCAATTAGAAAATTGCGCAACCATTTTGGCTGCTTAAAAATGCCACTAGGAAGTGAGCGATGGCTGGCACCAACTACAGGTAATGTACCCCCTCTGTCCTTTGGTCCCAGGACAGGCGTTTGTCCCGAAACTAGAGGGATGCTTTAACCCTTTCCAATCCACTGTCTGACGTCTGAAGGCTGTATAGCTCCAATGTCGGAAGACATCCAGCAGGGTATTCTTACTGTATATTACTGGCCGCTCTGTTGTTGGGGGCCTCTCCAGCATGTCCAATACCGCAGTACTGCCTCTAGCCAGCAGATAGCGCCATTGTATAATAACAGAAAGAGAAAACCCCCTAGGAAACCCTGAATCCAAAATTGGATTGCAAAGGGTTAATATGTTTGCACCTCTTAATACATTTATTCGCCCTTGCGCCAGCGATAGTCCACTACACTGGCGTATAAAGTGCCGGTCTAAATGAATATATGCCCCACGGAAAAAACTGTAGGCAGATCTGATGAGCCTCCAGGATATCCATGGATGGAAGGTTTCTACCCATCGCTAGCGGCGCCGCAGGTCTCTGTTAGATCGAAAATCCTCCTAATCGATTCCATCTTCTATAAGAAAAAAATCGACTCTCGTTGGGTCTGTCGGACTGACAAGTCATTGTGCGGTACACCGCCATCAGGCGCTTCAGTGTCACCCAAGTGTCCGCGCAGATGCAGCTCACACACAAAGCTGCGCCGCAGACTGAGGTCATGTCTAGCGGACACGGGGCGGAGGCAGAGTGCGGCTCATGTTGGCGGGATGAGATTCCACCGCCGGCGCTTCGTGCTGTCATAATTCTATAGGAAATGCAGAGTGTCATCGTCCCGCGGCAGGATGTGAGCGCACGCTGACCTTTATCATATCCCATATGGTTACACGGACAAAGACTCATTGTCATGTCCTACCATGAGTCACATTGTAAGAGCCCCCCCCTGTACAGCCCAACTGGTGGTCACCCAGCTTTCCCAAAAATAGACAGAACGACCTGAGAAATGTTCTCGCAGTCTATTTTCTCTATTTTGAGGGACATCTGGCTGCAGATACGTTTCCAGAATCCAAAAATTCCAAAATCAGCACGTCTCCTACTTCACCCTGGCAGCCGGTGTCTGTGAGGTTTCCAGAGAATTGTGCGATTTCCACAAAAAGTACAAAAAAATAAAAGCGAGACACCCAAAAAATGCTGAATTTGACAGATCGGCCGGGAATGAATGCACATTCCAATCCCTGAGAAGACTCGGGGAGTTTGTTTTTTGGGTGGAGAACTTCAGTTTTCAGGAAGTGGACCAAACCCAGTACAAGAAGCTCCCCCCTGTATGCACCGGCCCTCATTGTGTGACCCCGAGAGGAGAATTTGCAGAGGTTGGATTTCATGAGCTCTGCCAGTTGTTGATATAACCTCCAGCCATTGGGAAATGGCCGACAGCTGCCGAAAAGACAAAGTGCAACTTATTAGTGAGTTCACCACTCCGTCACATCAAGGTACCTGGGCGAGCCTGGAAGGCATGTGGAAAAATCAGATTTCACATATGCACTATACCTTCATACCTTTTTCCCAGGGAGTATTGCTTGCAGGGGTGCCACAAGTCCTTATGCTGCCTGAGCCAAAGTGTGAAATAGCGCCCCCTTATATCGCAGGAAAAAAATACATTTTTTTTTAACGGGTATTGAAAGTGCCAATACACAGGGTACCCAACACATGCAACCATAGTAAGTGCCCCCTGTTAATGGCTGCAGAATTAAGTGACCTTCATAGTGTCCCCAGTAGTATTAGTGACCCCCCCATTAATAGCCCCAGTCTTAATAGGGACCTCAATAGTGCATCTCCAGCCGGGCAGCAACCCAACAAGCATTTGTCTCTTGGTGTGCAGTCCTGATCTGGCGGCAGCATCCACCATTGCTGTAATCAGAATGTGACCTCTGACCCCTCTGCTCAGCTACGGCATGCAGGAACACATACACCAAGTTTTCGATAAACTCTGATTGATCTCGGATCAAAAAACTTTGTTGCGGCGTGCCCTTAGACAACTAAACATTGTGTATGCCTTAAAGGGAATGTGGCATCAGAAAGTGACCTATTATGGCCGCCTGCAGACGGGCGGGAATTCCATGGTGGGATTTCCGCCCCTGGAACCTGCCATAGGATTGCGTCAAACGCAATTCTATGTAGACAGCCGCGATTTGGCCGCGTGAAATCTCGCACGGCAAACGTCACTCACTGGCTGCCGGCTCCGCTCTGCGCATGCACATGAAAGAGTCGGGGCCGCGGGAGCAGGTGAGTCACGCTGCTCTCTGCAGAAGCTCAGGTCGGGTCCCGCTGCGAGAACTCTCGCAGCCGGATCCGACCCGTCCGTCTGCAGGCGGCCTACATAAATCACATTTTTGTGTTGAACATATTTAAGACTCTTGTTTTTTTTTTTATTTTCACAATCTGTACTTTTGAAAAAATCCTAAAATACTGCATTTTTTACACGGACCATAAAGCTTAATAATAGTCTGAGAGTTCCTGTACTGTCGAGAAAGTTTTGCAGCAGTCATATCACTATCGTCACAGGCAGGTAACACCTGTACGTACATAGCACAGGATCTACCATAGGGGATGTCACAGCTCACCTCCTCCCCCTCCCTGCACAATTACCTCCGCACAGAACATGCCTAGAGCACTCTCCCATACAAGTCAATGGGTCTCTCCTGTCCATTGTGTGAATGGCCCATGAAGCTGCTGTAAAGCATCTCTCTAAATGCATCTCAGGCAGGATATCCGTCCCCATAGCCAAGTATAGATAGCAAAAAAAAAAATTCTACAAATCAGAAAATTAAAACAGATTAAAAGTCATATGCTTCTCTATCCAGCTTAAATATCACAAAATATGGTTCTATAGTCCCTTTAAGGAGGCCTCAATGGGAGCTGCTATTGTCTCCCAAGCAAATGATACCACTAGGATCCCATTGCAAAAACTTTCCCAGAACTATATTCCAGCACAACCTTGTTGCTGTCGTCCTGTGCATCAGGGTTTTGGGGCCCCATTAGACACTGGGGCCCCGGTGGACCGACTGCTCTGAGATCAATATTGGGCATAAATGACCGGCATTATATGAGATTCTCTTTCTGCCCATTATCCGGAGACCAACGATTCCCCATCTGCAAACATCCAGCACAGCCGGCAAATACCTGCAGGAACACTAAACTGTGCAATAATAAACTATAGTCGTCCTGTGAAGCGAGCGGGGAGGCTGCAGCCACAGATGACACCGAGGGGGGGGGGGGATCCTTCTTGTCCCACACGTTTCCCGCCTGCATTATCTGCTGTCCCCGGCTGACTCTGCACACTGTAGGAAGTTAGGTGGACCTGGCCGGTGATTTCCCTGCACACACCCCATATGTTCCGCTGTGACTGCATCCCTGCCCTGATATGTTAAATGTCGGCTTTTTCACATCCTGCACACCGCTTCCGCGATTGGGTATTCAGGAAGTCGTGGCTGAATATCTCTTCCTTGCATTGGCTCTGACCTAGATGTCAGCAGGGAGAAGGCTTGTGGAGATCTAGCATGCTGCTCCGAGCAGGTTTCTAATAGTGGGATATGGAAGGAGGGCAACCCTCAAACTGAAATAGCTGAAAGCAGGGGGAAATAGCTGAAAGCAGGGGGAAATAGCTGAAAGCAGGGGGAAATAGCTGAAAGCAGGGGGAAATAGTTAACCTTTACGGTAGATGGAAATTATTAGTGGGGGGGGGGGGGGGGGGATTTAAAGATGTAAATGTTCGGATTCTATAAGCCTATCCAGTGATGAAACAGGAAACCCTGGAGGCCTCGAGTCCATTATGTTATTTATTTGGCTTTGCTCATTTTTGTTATAGAATGATAAAAAGTCATAAGCCAATTAACCATTTTTATCTTTTTGTCTTTGCAGGTGTTTTTCGTATCGGACCTCTTCAAGACACCAAGGAAAACCTCAACCACCCCTCCTCCTGTGAAGAAAGATTCTCTGTCACCTGTGGACATAATCGACCGTAATATTGTATAAAAACCACGGAAAACCGATTTGCAGAAGAAGTTCTGACCGTGAATTCATTGACCTGCTGCTTTCCAATCTCATCAGACAGTAGAATGTAGAGAAGGACTCTTTGACCCAACCAAACGGAGACTCCAAAATGACACAAACAAAAATGTCTGCTATGAGGCCTTTAGATTGCAACATGGCATAATGTGGGGGAAGCTCAGACTAACGGACGGCCGAGGGATGGCGAAGCGCCGAGTTGGAATTCCAGATGTACAATTGGTCTTTATCCGTTCATGTTTTAATGAACAACCTATTGTTCATAAATTTATGAACTCTAAACTTTTTTTTTTTTTTCCTAACGAAAGGGAGTCGTCTTTGACTATAGATAGTCTCGGCTCGTAGAAACGCTGATAACAATAGCACTATATATAGATCTATAGAAGAATAATAGCACTCATACTTAGTAAGGAGGCCATTCGGGACTCACGGGTGGCAATGGTGTCTCCATTATTGACCTACCAGATGGACCTTCTTACGCAAACAAAAAGTATATATGTAAATATATATAGAAAACGTATCACTGACCCAGGCAAACCCAAGACAGGCCCACTAAGGACATCAAGGTGGACACCCCTTCCCAACGAGAGCAGAACGTACCCAATGCAAACCCACGCGTTCTTGACTCTTAGAAGGTGGGAAACCATTATTATTGGCCTGTCTTGCTTGAGACTTTTTAAGCACTATAGACTTTGGGTTCGATATCCAAGGTCCATAACAGCAGTTTTTGATGACTACCGCTGGACGGTACACTAACCTGTATCAATTGTAATCTGTCCAACCTCGTCGACGTTTTATCGACAGAGTCCTGACATTTCACACAACCATCACAAAACCACACGATATGAAGTGTTTTCCGAACCATCGAAAGGAAGGATTTTAAGGCATATATATATTTTTGTAACCGTTACACCTTAAAAAGGGACTATATATGAAATCGTTTTGAATTGACCGCAATATTAACTATGAAAAAAAAATAAAAATAAAACAAAAATCCGTCCGATCATTTCAACACTAGCAAGCTGATTTTTTTTTTTTTTATATTATATATTATATGAATAATGTATAAAACATTAAAAAATTAACTATGGAAAATATTATTTTTGAAAAAGTACAAAAAAACAAAAAACACCTTTTAGATATATCCACTATGATCATTACCGGCGTCTCGACCTGTGTTGTTGTTGTTGTTGTTGTTGTTGTTGTTGTTATTATTTTGCTGCTTAAAAGAGTTAAAAAGCAACAATTTCTTTTTTTGTATAGTCAACTAAAAAAAATGTTTTTAGATCTGTGGTAGTTGTTTCACTAAAGCGATAAACTAGTGGCAATTGTATAAAATGAAAGAAAATGTTGGTATTTTTGTAATGTTTCATATTGTAAAGAAAAACGGAGAAAAAAAAACCGGAATATTCGAATACGTTTTGTAGAATACAAAATCATTTCATTTTTTTTTTCCGCAAAAAGTGCTGTACAAAGATGCTTTTTAAATAAAAGCTCATAATGGATAATTATTCTATCCCTCGGTGTCTTGTCTATTATATCAGGAGATCCAGGAGGGTTTTTTTTTTTTTAGAAATTTTTGGAAAAAAAAAATTGGAAGCATTTTTTGAGGGGGTGGGGGTGGGATTACGTCCCTCATATTACAGAAATTAAGCAACCAATGTGTGCTCATGTGGCTTGTGATGCTAAAGCTGGCCATACACATTACACAAGGATAGTCTGTGGGATCAGTCATATGGACAAGTCCACCAGCAACAGTAGGGAGGGTTGTCCATGGAAGGGAAGAAATGGTCCACAGTAGTAACGATCACCTGGCCAACCACCAGTTGGTTCCCCACTGGCCTTCACTTCCGGATGCATATTCCAAGTGACTTCAGCAGCCAATCACTGGCTCTGCTACAGTGGTCACATGACCCTCTTTTAGGATGTGCACTCCAAAAATGAAGACCGTTGTCTCACTGACATACATGGTCAGTTTAGACCTTTGTCCATGCTTTTTACACCTTAAGTGACTCGAGCAAAGCATCATAGATCTCATCAAGAGCTCTGTAGATAAGAGATTTCCCATTAATATCCCTGGGCAACTTTAAATACTTCTGATCATCAGAAGAGCTCGTTACCTCCTTTACTTGGCCCAATTCTCTGATGACATCACTCAGTGCTTCAGTTTTAAAATTTTGACCATGCATAGACCTCATAAATCAAGTCAATCCGGATGAACGTCCAAACTAAACCACACCCACTTTCCTATAAACCACACCCCTTTGAGGTATTCATGGCAAGCCATTGAAAATCTGAGCTACTAGGAAATATCTATAGGAGTAAAAGAATGGAGGTACATTTGGCAATCAATTTGCGCTAGGCCAAGAAGACAAATTGAGCCCCCAGTCATCCGTCCCCTGGATGAGCCCTCAATTATTGTCTGTGTTCTCCAACGGAGCCCCCAGTTATATCTTTCCCTCGGCTGAGCCCCCAGTCATTTGTTCCCTGGATGAGCCCGCAATTATTGTCTGTGCCCTCCAACTGAGCCTCCAGTTATATCTGTCCCCCAATTTTTAGTCAGAGAAGAGAGAATTAGTTAGTCTACAGGGACAGCGAGCGAGGAGAGCAGCGCAGTCAGATGTCAGAGTGAGACCAAGAGAGAGATTTCAAACAGTTCCAGTCAAAGTGCTGGGAGAGCCATTGGACCCGAAGGCGAGTTGTGGTGCGGATTCCGGAGAAAAGCGGGAAAGCTGAGGTAGGTTAAGTTCCGGAATTTCCCCTTTGTCCACCTTCCCATCGGGAGTCCCCGCTGAGCGACTAAGGCACAGAACAAAACGCCATAGCGTTAACTTCACCATTAGGAGAATGCCCCAAACCATACCGAAGACCCAACCATTGGCGTCCGAGCGGCCGAATACTGCGGTCACCAGGGCTCAAAGTTATAACAACCTCAGGCCAACAAAAAACCATCTCAGCGCTAACACAAGCCTGGCGGGCACGGATAGCCCCCTCGCCCGTCTAGAGGCGCTTCTATTGTCTGAGGATCCCAGGCACATTATTCCCATATTGTGAGATTCCGGAGCTCTGATGAAGTTCTAGATAACAAATGTTGAAAATGTCCACCGATAAAATGACTTACCTGAACTTCGCCGGAAACAAGAGCACTTCACCCCTAGCTCAGCATCCAGTTATGGTTTCTTCCCCTCACTGAACCCCAAGTTTGGGTTTCTGTCTCCTGGCAGAGCCTCAAGTTTTTACAGCATTTGTTCCCTGGCGGAGCCTCCAGTAATGGCATCCGCCCACCAGCTGAGCCCCCAGTTATGATATCTGCCTCCCCACTCGCCACACCATCCCTGGCTGAGCCCCTGGTTATAGCATCTGCCCCCTCAGCTAAGCTCCCAATTATGGTATCTGCCCCCCAGCTGAGCCCCCGGTTATGGAATCTACCCTGCGCCGGCCGAGCCCCCGGTTATGGAATCTACCCTGCGCCGGCCGAGCCCCCGGTTATGGAATCTACCCTGCGCCGGCCGAGCCCCCGGTTATGGAATCTACCCTGCGCCGGCCGAGCCCCCAGTTATGGTATCTACCCTGCACCGGCCGAGCCCTCGGGTTATGGTATCTACCCTGCGCCGGCCGAGCCCTCGGGTTATGGTATCTACCCTGCGCCGGCCGAGCCCCCGGGTTATGGTATCTACCCTGCGCCGGCCGAGCCCCCGGTTATGGAATCTACCCTGCGCCGGCCGAGCCCCCGGTTATGGAATCTACCCTGCGCCGGTTGAGCGCCCGGTTATGGAATCTACCCTGCGCCGACCGAGCCCCCGGTTATGGAATCTACCCTGCGCCGGCCGAGCACCCGGTTATGGAATCTACCCTGCGCCGGCCGAGCCCCCGGTTATGGAATCTACCCTGCGCCGGCCGAGCGCCCGGTTATGGAATCTACCCTGCGCCGGCCGGGCCCCCGGTTATGGAATCTACCCTGCGCCGGCCGAGCCCCCGGTTATGGAATCTACCCTGCGCCGGCCGAGCCCCCGGTTATGGAATCTACCCTGCGCCGGCCGAGCGCCCGGTTATGGAATCTACCCTGCGCCGGCCGGGCCCCCGGTTATGGAATCTACCCTGCGCCGGCCGGGCCCCCGGTTATGGAATCTACCCTGCGCCGGCCGAGCCCCCGGTTATGGAATCTACCCTGCGCCGGCCGAGCCCCCGGTTATGGAATCTACCCTGCGCCGGCCGAGCCCCCGGTTATGGTATCTACCCTGCGCCGGGCGAGCCCTCGGGTTATGGTATCTACCCTGCGCCGGCCGAGCCCCCGGGTTATGGTATCTATCCTGCGCCGGCCGAGCCCCCGGGTTATGGTATCTATCCTGCGCCGGCCGAGCCCCCGGGTTATGGTATCTACCCTGCGCCGGCCGAGCACCCGGGTTATGGTATCTACCCTGCGCCGGCCGAGCCCCCGGTTATGGAATCTACCCTGCGCCGGCCGAGCCCCCGGTTATGGAATCTACCCTGCACCGGCCGAGCCCCCGGTTATGGAATCTACCCTGCGCCGCTTGAGCGCCCGGTTATGGAATCTACCCTGCGCCGACCGAGCCCCCGGTTATGGAATCTACCCTGCGCCGGCCGAGCGCCCGGTTATGGAATCTACCCTGCGCCGGCCGAGCGCCCGGTTATGGAATCTACCCTGCGCCGGCCGAGCCCCCGGGTTATGGTATCTATCCCATGCCGTCCGAGCCCCCGGGTTATGGTATCTACCCTGCGCCGGCCGAGCCCCCGGGTTATGGTATCTACCCTGCGCCGGCCGAGCGCCCGGTTATGGAATCTACCCTGCGCCGGCCGAGCCCCCGGGTTATGGTATCTACCCTGCGCCGGCCGAGCCCCCGGGTTATGGTATCTACCCTGCGCCGGCCGAGCCCCCGGGTTATGGTATCTACCCTGCGCCGGCCGAGCCCCCAGGTTATGGTATCTACCCTGTGCCGGCCGAGCCCTCGGGTTATGGTATCTATCCTGCGCCGGCCGAGCCCCCAGGTTATGGTATCTACCCTGCGCCGGCCGAGCCCCCGGTTATGGTTGGGATTACTCTCCTACACTTTCACACCCATATTGGGATCAGCAGGCCTTTTATCTCCGGAGGTTCCGGGTCGCCCCTTGGAAGTTTCTAAAGACCAATAATCCCTGCTGGACACAGCGGAGTTAAATGTGTTTACGGAGTGCAGTCATATCCTGTGGGTCCAGGTAGAGCGACTGAGAAATGTGCGCAACTTGGCAGAGGCGGCAGGACGACACGGTCCCACACACATCGCGGCTGGTGGCCTCCGCACAGGGCCTTGTTGTGCTGCTGCGAGTGACACCACTGACATGGAAGCTTTCAGCATTTTTACTCCTTCTGGCTGGAAATCTCTCCTGGATCTCCTTAGTCACAGTATTACTCAATCTTAAATGAAATGCAGACTCGGCGCGGCCGCACTTCTCGCTCACCGCTCCTCGGGGAGGTTTTAACAGTTTTCTAAAAAATTGCAAAGGAACAAATCTCAGTCTCTAAAGCAGCTGCGAAGCTACAACCCCCATCATTCTAGCTATTGTCCTACTATTCCATGCGTTGTAACTCACTCCTACCTGGAAGGGACCTTCAGTATATCACCGTTCATCCTGAGCCCCTGGGTCGATGAATAGCATACCACAGCTACAGTGAAGACTGGCACTGCAACAATGTCTCCTAATGTCACAGTGAGATCCAAGTTTAAATGACATTTGTATCCAACAGCAAGAAGGATGCGTGTTAGATGGTAGGCCGCCTGTAGACAGCCGGGTCGCTCGCAGCGGGACCCGACCCGAGCCCCTGCAGGGACCCGTGTGGCGCTCACCTCTCCCGCGGCTCCGGCTCTTTAATGTGCCGGCTGCCGCCCAGCCAGTGCATGGGCAGAGCGGAGCCGGCAGCCCCGGAGTTACTTTTCTGTGCGGGCCTCTGCGAGATCCGCACAGAAATAGAGCATGCCGCGATTTGTTTTCCGCGTGTGATTTTGCACACACAAATTTCGGTCGTCTGCATAGGATTGCGTATTGTAATGCAATCCTATGCAGACGTGCACGGGCGGAAATTGTGCGGGAAATCCCGCTGCAGAATTGTTGCCCATGTGCAGGAGGCCTTACTGTTAAATCATTTACAATCAGCCGGGGCTTTTGCTCCAGACCCCAAGGAACCCCAAGAGCAATATTCTGCTATATCAGGTCCCATAGTCTGCAGACCGCTCATTAAGACTTGTGGGGCGCCCCTTAGCACTGTCTACTCCATCTCCTGCTCTCCCTTAATCGTTATGGTGATATTATATGGATACCATGTGGCGGTATTTTTTAGGCGTCGTATTTAACCAATTCAGGACTGCACAGCCTACAGACATCCAGGCAGCCCTGATCTATCTCTGCAGGAACAGTTTAAAATGTCCTTGCAAAGAATCCCCCTGATGTGCAGCTCCGTGAGCCCAGTCTCTACTGACAGCTCAGATCATAGAGCTCTGCCTAGGGACCAATCAGTGCGGTCTCCAGACATGTAATGGTTCTGTCTGTCTGTCATTGCCATTACAGGTACAAAGCACTGCTGCCCCCCCCCCCCCCCCCCCCCCTCATCTCGGAGGTCAGGCAGCTCATCTCAAAAAGTAATGATGCAACATATGATAGATGTTAATAACTATTGTGTGTGCGATATGACTACTGTATTACACTCCGTCAAAGAAAATAGCTTCTCTAGAAGTTGTCGTGTTGCTGTAGATCCCGGGATTCAGTTCCATCTCAGGCAGATCTGTAAGTGATGAGAGTTGTGGTGATTAGATGGACAGTCTTGTCACCGGAGGCCCTAAAAGTGGTTCCCCCTTTGGCCTATAAGAGGCTCTCGGTTGTTCCTTGTGTGTAGTGACCTCTTTTTTCGCTTATGTAGAGCTTGTTGGCCACTAGACGCCTCTACGACACAGAGAAGAGATTTCACCCCGTTACCAGAGTCTGAGAGGGGCGCATTATTGGGATGGGAGAAGCCGGTTGGTCGTATTGACGAATTGTCCCCCACCGGGCCATTCTGACCAGACTGTTGGAGGGTGTTGGGACCAGTGGATGGGGGCACATAAGGTGACTGGGCTCAGGATGCCCCCTACAGATAACCAGTAGAGAGGAGCATCTAATCGTCCAACAAGCACCAGTGTAGTGGCCCGGAGTTAGGCACCCTCTGGTTCTGTGCGGGTTGACCCCATATGGATTTGTATTTCCATGTGTGTTTGGTGTTACTAATCTTGGTGGTGTCCATGTGTTTGCCTCCCTAACCTGCCCTGTTTGATGTGATGAGAGAGACAGGCTGAGGCTCTGATGCTTCCGTTTGGGCTAAGCCCGGACTCATCTCATTGAGCTATGAGATGCATCCCCTCTGGTGACCTGAAGCGGGAGTCAATAGAGAATGCTGCACACTCCCCTGCTTAACTACAGAGTAGAGGGATAGGACCGACTCTGCTACTGCAAGTTGATGAACGAGTCTGGCGTGAGGGATTGCCCCATGAATGCCGCTAGGTCAGTGAGGAAAGGGCGTGAAGAGCAACAAATGACTGCTCTCCCAAGAATCTTACATCAGATAACTAAGAGTGATGACAACTGCATCTCGGAGGAAAGAGTGATTATCTAACACAAATGTGTCGGAAGGTTATGAGAGGAGAAAATATCAGTAGTATTGTACCCAAGTCTGTTGCAGTGTCGCAAACCTACACTTTGACTGGTTTCGATGACTCATCTCTGGAAAGAGGCACTGGCGTCACGTGAAGAGATAAATTATTACTTCTGTTAGCACGGCTGCTAACGTTTACCCTTGCACGCTGCCGGGCCATATCGCATTTTGGGATGTGATGGAGACAGTAGAGCTCTCATCACCCAGCATTGTGTTCCCTGCTGTCTTTCCCATTAAAGGTATGACCCTGTCCGCTGCATCAGCAGCTCCAGCTGTTTAGCTATCACCACACCCACCGTCGCCTACGCTTGCAGTGATGTGAATGACTAAACTGGACGCTACGTAGTGAAATCAGGTTGTCTTCAGCGATGAATCCAGGTTTAGTTTGGGCACCAACGACGGACGAGTTTATGTCTGGAGGCCTTGGGGTGAGTGCCTCAATCCTGCCTTTGCTGTGGAGCTGCACACTGCCCCCTGTTGGTGTGATGGTCTGGGGGGCCATTACATACAACAGTCAGTCCCCGGCTATTTATGGTAGTGGCTGGAGGATACAGTACGGTAGCAAATTTGGTTACTTTGGGGATATTATTGAGATATCATATGATGGTATTATCTGCACACTGGTTGTTTTATTTATTCAATGGCAGTACTGTGTGCACAATTAGTAGTGGTTTGATGGTATGCTACTGTATCATTTGGATACTGTGATGATATTTAGACATTACATAGCAGTATTATTTGTACACTGAATGGTGGTTTTATTTATGTTATTGAATGGCAATATTGTGCGGGCTTTATACAGTAGTGGTCTGAGGGTACACTACAGTAGTATGATGTGAATTCTGTATGGCAGTATTATTTGGACACTGAGTGTCCATTTTATTTAGGCAGCAAATATTGAATGGCAGCATTGTGTGGGATTTATACAGTAGTGGTCTGAGGGTATATTACAGTAGTATAATTTGGATACTGCATGGCGGTATTACTTAAAGAGTGTAGAGGGTGACTATACTTGTTGTCCAGGGCCCGAATTTTCTATAAAACCTACCCTACATTCAGTATAATAAATCGCATATTTCCCAACAGTCCACGTTTCTGGGTGGTATTACAAACGGGCGGGGCTTGTTGCGGCAGATTTGCATAAAAGGGGCTGTTTCTTTTTCAGCTTGTGGGGCAGTTTTAGACAAGGCCTGGGATAGATAGATGCTTTAAGCTGTACTAGCCCCTGCTTATATCTGGAGCACGTCATTATAATCTTATAATTAATGCCTTATGACATCATTCAGCGTTATATCTCGGTGTTATATTTCGGCGACGTCCTGAGCCCTGTTTTATATCATTTAATATCATTACAGCCATTTTTGCGCCTTGACATCTATAAGAGGATTACACGGTGATAAGTCTGTCTGGGCTCAGGATATTTATCTGACGGGCGAAGCTTCGTAGCGAGCGGCTGAGTCTACGGCCAAGGTCACCTGCGATGAGACTCCCAGACACGAGTGATACGTTCAAGGATGTTTATCCTGTCTAATCAGCAGATACAAATAGACGCAATGCGAAAATTATGTTATGCTCTTCTGGAAAACGTAATTCGTGGACACCGGGAACGCGTCATAAATTACTGAAAATTCGCGTTGTAGTGAACGTCTCAGAAATATATATTGCATCGTTTTAAAAATCTGTTCAACTGCTTCATAGTTCGATCTGCTTCTGGGAAAACCGGATGGCAATCAATATGGCCACCATTACAGCTCCCGCTGGGGTCCCCACCCACCTTTATGAGAAACAGGGTATTACTGCGTAGTATATTTATCATGACCCGATCAAACAGGGTTGTGCTGAGATGAGCAATTTCAAACTCCACCAATCAATTCTAATATCATTTGAGACAGACATAGCAGAGCTGAGTTGGTTACGCCACTAAATCTGGTGCAATTTACAAATTTGTGCCTTCTTTACTAGACACTTTTGAAAAGTGCCCAGCACCAACATCTACTCTTTTTTCACTTAAATCATAAATAAAGGTTTCTAAAATCCTAACGCGAGAATTCTGGGGCAACAAGAATAGTAAATGTCCCACAATGTGTTGAGATAATGATCTGCTATCTGTGTTTATACACTAACCTAGCCGTACTAAAAGGACCATCCCTTTAAGAGGGCGAACTGTAGGGTTGCCACCCAGTTTGTCGGGACTTAAACCTGGGAACTCTTGTTCTCCAGGCTGTTTCTCTCCCCAGTGAGCTGTTCAGATTGCTGGACCAGATCGTCTGCTGATCCTAGCATTGTGCTTGCTCCTGCTAAGTCCACGTCTTGGCCCTGCCATGCCACTTCATCATTATCCTGCTCCACAGCGTTTGATTCTGTCTGCTATTACTACAAGGCTTCCCGATACAGACTTATGGCTTCCTACCTGACTATGTTACTAACCTCAAACATTGTACTGCAAACTGAGACTTCCCGTTGCTGACTCCTGGCTTTCCATCTGACTACTCTCTAGACCTGTGGCTGCTACACCTGAGGCTCCATCCTCATACCCAAAACCGCTACACAACTGGTAATTTGCTCTAAAGACCAGTGCCACTATATATTTTTTAACACCCATATTAGCTAGTGTGAGCACCTCCAGCTGAGCAGCAACCCTGTAATCATGCGCTGAAATACACTGTGGAGAATCAGACAGTACACTGCTACAACTCACAGAAGATTTGGACTGCTCCCGGTGTCTGCGTTCCTGCATACACTGTATGCAGTAAGTACGCCAGGGGGAGGAGTCAATCTTCTATATGCGCTGCAGTGGCTTCCAGACTGGAGCTTCACAGCACTTGATGACAGGCTTGCTGCTCGGCAGAGACTTATCATTGGGGCCACTAAGAGAAGGCACCAATACTATTGGAGCCACTGAGATGGGGCACTATTACTACTGGGGTCAACGACACCCTAAACCAAGCCCCCTCATTTTTTTTTTTACCTCGGCTATTCATAATTTGTTATAGATCCGCTCCAGAGATGATTGAAAGACTGTTTTTAGAACAAGATATGGACACTTTGAATCTCTAGTAACACAGTTCAGCCTTTGCAATGCTCCTGCCACCAGCACTTTATCAATGATGTATTTTGAGACCTGTTGGATCAATTCCTAGTGGCATATCCCAACGACATCCTCATTTTCTGACAATTTGGAGGAACATCTCAAGCATGTTCGGGTGATTTTGGAACGACTCCAAAAGAATAACCTCTACATCAAACTAGAGAAGTGTGAGTTTGAACAAACCCAAATGCAATTCTTGGGATACATTATCTCCAGACGGCTTAAGTATGGAGCCCAGCAAGATTAAAGCCATGCTGGATTGGCCCATTCCAAGAAACTTGAAGAAAGTACATCACCTGATGGCTTTTGAGAAGTCCCTGATCAGTTCTGTAGAAGTTCGCAAAACCAAATCTCTCCCATCACCTCCATCACAAAGTAAGCACTCATTTGCATGGTCCTTAAAGGCACAAGCCACTTTGGAGAAACTAAAGACGCTTTTTACTTCCGCATTAGTACTGATCCATCCAAGATCAGAATTGCCTTTTGTTGTGGAGGTGGACGCTATCTTGTATATATAACAGTCAGAGATCAGATGGAACTACATACTTGAGCATTTCTGTCCTACACCTTATTACCCGCGAAGAAAAACTATGACGTCGGGAACAAGAAGCTTATGGCCATCAAGGTGGCTTTCACTGAATGGAAGGAGCCCATCGGACCATAAAAAATGGTTCTTACTGACCATAAAAAATTTAGGATTTCTCCATACTGCCAAAAGGTTATCTGCAAGACAAGCACAATGGGCCCTGTTCTTCTCCAGGTTCAATTTGTGTCCTACCGCTCGATTCCTGAAATGGCTCGGCAGATGCATTGTCCAGGATATTTTCAGATCCTGAAGAGAAGTCAAATACGGACCACACAATTCTGTCCCCAAATGTTTTGGGGGTATACTGCATTCTGAGGACCTTCTAACAAAGTTTAAGGGAGAATACGAAAAAGACCCATTCTTGAGTCCTTAAGATGTGAAGGGTTTTTTTTTTTACACAAGGGCTTTGGAGGTGAGAACACCAACTATATGTTTCAGAGTCTGGTTGACTCAAAGTCCTCAAACTTCACCATGATTCCAAGCTGGCTGGTCACCTTGGGGTCATTAGGACTCTGGAACTCCTGCTTCATTCCTTCTGGTGGCCCAACTGCAGGAGGGATGTGAAGAGATATGTCACCTCTTGTGAAGTATGTGCCCAGAACAAGACACCGCAAGCTCACCCTCTGGGTTAACTACAACCTCTTCCAGTCCCATCCAAGCCATGGGGATCTATACCGATGGACTTTATAGTAGACCTGCCCCCCCCCCCACCCCTCAACAGGAACGATATTCATTATTTTGTAAACCAGGATCGTGTAGGAGGTTTAACAATAGAGGGTACAATACACATTTTGAATAAGGCAAAAAGGTAACTAAGATAGAAAGACTTTCTTTATTACATAAAAGTAAATTAAAAC
Organism: Eleutherodactylus coqui; assembly: GCF_035609145.1. NCBI lineage: Eukaryota > Metazoa > Chordata > Amphibia > Anura > Eleutherodactylidae > Eleutherodactylus > Eleutherodactylus coqui. Next base: position 309,166,351 of record NC_089839.1, read on the forward strand.
ATGAGGACACATTAACAAACGCATATTAACACCATACAGTAAGGGATTTCGGACATTAAATAATTATTTTACATGTTTTTGCCCAAACTGAAACAAGACAACGAAGTAAAAAAAAATCCTGGAGAATGGTCTACTATGTGCGCCACATAGAAATAAAAGTATAGGTAATAGTAATAGGTTGTCTGGCAGTATGGTGCCCAACAAGAAATGTGATACTAAGTGGATGAAGAATAATACTTTTCACAGATGTGCCGATCCGCGGTGTGGACGCTGCAGATATACCCGCAATAAGACTCAGGAATTGGCAAGTTCTGATAAGAGCAAGAAATATAAAATACTAAGTTTTATTAATTTTATAAACCGCAGGAATCATCGATGTTATCGCATGTACTCTGTGCGATTTATTATACGTGGGGCGCGCCCCGAGAAACTTTCACATCAGAATGTCCGAACATATAAGAAACATTCAGAAGGGAAATGTCGGGAGTTCAGGAGTTGCCAATCTATATATATATATAAAGACGAAAGCCCTGACTGGCTGGCTGGCTGACGTACGTAATCTAATTCTCTCACTTCCCAATGTCATAGAAACTTGAAATTTGGCACGGGCATTGATTATGTCATAAATAGGTAAAGCTAATGAGTCCCAACTCGATTATTCAATTCTAGCGCCAAAGAATTAGCGTCCAAATTTTACGTACGGAATCTAATTCTCTCACTTCCTGATGTCATTTTATATAAAGGAAACGTCGCATGGTTGCCTCCACGTGGTGTTTCCTGGGTAACGCAAAGAACCATGCAATATGGTGAACATATATTTTTCCTCGGTATCTCTAAAGTAACCACGACTTTTCCGTGTGAACACTAGATAAACACCAGTACCAAATTAACTCGGGTGAAGCCGGGTATATCAGCTAGTCATTTTATAAAACTTCATAACGACAAGGTCGATAACCTTTTTATATTATGGCATAGAAAACGTTAGGAAGAATAGAAGAAAATCAGTGGAGAGGCGCAACATCATTAGGGAGAAGCATTTTTGGATTTTTGAACTCAATACCAGAAATCCATATGGTTTAAATTATAGATCAGATGTTTTATAGCTATTAGTATATATTTAATAACCAAAGTTACAACAATGCACCCCTATTTTGTATTTTTTTCTCTATTTATCTTTTATTTGATTTTTATTTTATTGTTTATTTTTTAATTTTATTTTTTACACATTCATAATTTTTTTCATATATATTTTGATGCACTTCATGTATATTTTCTGCTATTGTGTATTCTTTGTATATCATTGGGAATGTGTCTCATGTGGGTTTTGCATTGTGCTGATCTCCGTCTTCGGGAGAATGTTTTGCCTCTATAGGTTCCTAGTCCTTCTATAACAGCAGGGGATTTGAATGATACTTGATTACACCCACTTGTGAAGTCCATTCATTTTCTTATTTCTCGGTGAGCAACAGAACGCGGGTAACTTCCTTGATTTTAATCAATTTAACAATGTGTATTTGTTATATATGTTGTGCACATGTAACACCCCTGTGTACTAGCACATTAATGTGCCACTGCGGGGTGATGCGCTTCCAAGCCTCTATTGGGGAATGGAAAGCAAATACCACACATTGTTGAAGCGCTGCGCCATGTGACGTCACCCAGGGCGCAGCCCTCATGAAAAGTCCGAGTTGGCTCAATATTTAAGTCATTTGTCATGTAAGTTTGAGAAAGGGGTGATATTACCCCGAAGGGCGTCACGTCCTCTTTCCTAGACTACCTTGTTTGCTGCCTATTTATGTTTGGTTTGTAATAAATCTTCTACTGGTACACCTTTCTATTACTGCGTTCCATTTAGGTAGGGCTCCAGCATATGAGACACCCCTCTTAAGTGTCCTATGGGCGCGGGGTTTTTTCTTCTGTTTCATTATCCCGAATATCTTCCATATCTTGTTTCTCCCAGATGCCCTCCTGTTGTGCAGATGTTCCTCCTTACATAAGTGGTTTGCATGGAACATCAGGTGTGGCCGCCGGCCGGTACCCCAGGCTGAGCCCTATTTCTAATTGTCATACATATTTATATTTTTCCCATCACTATTCCAGAGTGCTCTCCCTTTCATTTGCTTTTTCTTCTTCCCTGGAATCCGGTCACATTTTATTTGGGCCTGAGCGAATTGGATATGGATCTCTTGAGGAGGGTGTGGGTTACTCTCCCTAACCAGATCATCAAGTCCCCCACTAATGAATTTAATAGAAAGTTTAATCTACATGTTCCATCGATCCCACCCCATTTTATAAGAGAATGGACATGAGGACAAGAGGACAAGAGGACATGAGGACATGAGGACATGAGGACATGAGGACATGAGGACAAGAGGACAAGAGGACAAGAGGACAAGAGGACAAGAGGACATGAGGACATGAGGACAAGAGGACATGAGGACATGAGGACAAGAGGACATGAGGACAAGAGAACATGAGGACATGAGGACATGAGGACAAGAGGACATGAGGACAAGAGGACATGAGGACATGAGGACAAGAGGACATGAGGACATGAGGACAAGAGGACAAGCTACAGCGACTCCTTCTAAACCAGATGGCGTACTAAAATATTAACTTAACTATTGTGTCGAAAGTCTATGGAGACACGCGATAGACTGGGATTTGTAAGGACAATCGTATAGCCCCAAGAGGTCTAAGAGTATCTATTAGATCTGCTTTTCTAAGTGATGACACATTTTTGGAGGAATGGTCTTTAATGTTGAAAACTTTTTCTGACCATATTTTAGATAAAATAATCGACAACGGAGAAACCTTAGTAAAAACTTTTTAAACCACCTTTCATTTTTGTGAGATGTAGCAAAGAAGATGTTGGCTATGAACTGAGATTCACAAATTCTATTGAATCTAATTTTTTTTTAATTTTAAGAAAAAAGAAATCTTCCCTTAGGAATATCGTGTCAGGAGCCCTGCTGGCCGCTTTCTCCAAAGGCGCTTTAATGTCATTTGCCCCTCTCCCTCTTCTTGGTCAGGAAAAACCTGTACATTCACCAATAAGTGAATCCATAAACTCCCGGCCTGTGTTCCAACACCCAGACCAATCACCCATCCACCTTCTCGCTCGGTTTTCCTCAAATGTTATCCATCCTGGCTCTGCATCCAACATTTCACCATTCACCTCCCTTTCCTCCTTCTCCCTCCACTTCCACCCATCGTTCCTCTACTGTTCTCAGCTCCAACCATTCCATCATTCTCCATCACCTCACTTTATGTACATGTAACCCGGAAATCCCCTACTTTTATTTTCTCCCCAAAATTTGCAGAAGTGCCAATTTCCCCCCACCCCTTGGTCGTCCAAGAATTTTTTGGAACAGGGTCTGTAACTTGTAGTCTGAGTACATTGATAAACATCTTCAAAGCTATGTACTTACTAACACTATTCCACCAATTCTTGTGGAAAGCTTCTTTTATCTGGTGTTCCTTGGATGTTGCGGCCTCATCATACTCGAACATCCCTTACACCATGGGCCTATAGGCAGTCCAGCTTTTCTGGAAGACCCTCTGATGTTCTATCAGCAAAAAAATACTAGATTCCATAAATTTCATTTTAAATAAGTATTTTAAATATAAAGATCAATTTTCTTTGCGATCTAGGGGGACTGCGATGGGTACGAAACTCGCTCCAAGTTATGCAAATGTATGGGAGCTTTGAAAGGAAAATTCAAGATAAACGCATAATTTTCTACAAGAGGTATATTGATGGCATTTTATTCATTTGGGGCAGCGGCATGTGAGATTTGAACATTTTCATTGTGGACTTAATTATTAATAAATGGGGATTGGAATGTATGTGACCCCACCAATATGGTCTTCCTGGACCTAGAACTGTTCATGGTGGATAGAGGCATACAGAGCACAACTAAGTCTGTTGATTTATCCAATTTATCCAATAAATCTTTCTCCGTTTAAATTCCCTTCTTCCCAATGGTCTTAATTAAGTCTTAGAGAAAATCTGAACCTTTATCTGTCATTTATATTTTACTAGCTGATATACCCGGCTTCGCCCGATTTGGTACTGGTGTTTTTCTGGTGTTCACACGGAAAATCTTATGAAGTCGTGGTTACTTTAGAAATACCGAGGAAAAAAATATGTTCACCTTTTGCATAGTTCTTTGCGTTACCCAGGAAACACCACGTGGATGTAACCATGCGACGTTTCCTTTATATAAAATGACATCGGGAAGTGAGAGAATTAGATTACGTACATACAATTTGGATGCTAATTCTTTTGCACTTAGAATTAAATAATCGAGTTGGGACCCATTAACTTTTCCTATTTATGACATAATCAATGCTCATGCCAAATTTCAAGTTTCTAGGACATCAGGAAGTGAGAAAAATAAATTCTGTACGTAAAATGTGGACGCTAATTCTTTTGCGCTTAGAATTGAATAATCAAGTTGGGACCCATTAGCTTTTCCTATTTATGACATAATCTATGCTTGTGCCAAATTTCATGTTTCTACGACATCGGGAAGTTGGAGAATTAGTGGCGAGTCAGTCAGTCAGTCAGTGAGGGCTTTCGTCTTTATATATATAGATTAATATTCCCACACTTTTTTTTATAGTATACATCCCTTTTTTAGATTTATATACATATTTGCTTTGTAATTTCAGTGGTTTCATTTCTGTGTCTTATTGTTTTGTTTTTACACTAATATAAATAAGAAAATAACTGTTTGTTCCCTTTTTTTACTGCTAAACCGCTGAAGAGATTTGGGTGAAATTTGGAGGGAGATCGCTGCATCTAGAGGAAGGATTAGTCACTGTGGCAATAAGGAGGAAATGTCACCGAAAGGACCACTTAATATAAAACATAACTTATTATGATTTTTATAAAAATGGCGTATCCACATAATAAATGCAATATGTGACAAATGTCACACTGCTAAATATCTTAGAGGTGATTATATTTATGCCATAATTGGCAATATGGAATTAATTTCTTCCACCTAAATTGATACAAATTAAGGATCCTTGTTACTGAGATCAATATTCTGCTCAACGTACAAGAGGAATTAATTGTAATAGGTACTCAAGTCCTCAGATGGTTCTATCATTGGTATATAGCCTAAAAATGATGAGCTCATGTAACACCAAGGGGAGCCCATTAAAGAGCAGATCCCATTGGATCCCAAATTGATTACAATGGGGTCTTTACACAAATAGATGTTGAGATTCTAGAGTAGTACGAGGCGATATTATAAGTTCACTCCACTGTGGCAGCTCTAAATATATAGCAACCTCATTAATAAACATTGGCCCTATATACAGTATTGTGGACCAAGGTTATACATTAGCTCCACTGTAATAACTCTTCATGCACAGCAACCAAGAATAGGAATAGATAGTAAATAGTATCCCAATCATCAATAATGGTTGTTCCTGGTATCAATATAGGGGTTTGATGTAGCGGTGTGTGGATATAGTTGATTGGAAATGATATTGCTTCCACAATGAGTGTAATTGTACATAAATCGCTAGTCCCCATACATTATATCATATTATTCATATGAGCTCTTAGTACTTGTTGGTAAATGTACTAGCTAGTATATCTACTAGCATAAATCTTCCACTGGCTCATATAAGTGCACGCTGAGACATCCAAGTGGATCGGGAAATACCCAGATCTAATAGAGATGAACAAGTAGTAAATACTTATATAGCAATCATGATATTCAGCCCATTGAATATCATTTGTGAACCTCTCTCTCTATTTGGCATAGGACTTTTATTAATAGTTTCCTCTAATGCCAAAGAATAACTAAGAGAAGCTAGATGGATTATTGTAACTCCTTCACCCCCATCTACGCGTTTCCACAACCCAGATGATATGGCTGTTTCATCAGGATGGAGGCCCAGAGGTACGTATAAACCAGCCCTTACGGCGGTCACACATAGAATGGACTGTATCATTTCCAATCCACCATATCCACAATGTTATATTTTATATTTAGTGGTCCTGTCGGTGACATTTCATCTTGGGGAAGGACATTGGCTACATTTTATCCTGAAAATTGTGAGTTCTCTAGGGAGCGCGACAAGACAGATTTAATGATTTAGTCCGTACAGTGAGGTGGAGGGAAAGGGGTGCACATCATAAGCTATGCCTACACAAATGGGCAGACAGGTGAGGGCAGATCTTGTTGCCGCACGTATGCGATTATTAAGCTATAATCGGTGTTGCCCGGGATTAAACCTTGAATGAAAGACATTAACAGATTGAGATTTTAAAGAAAATCTGTGTTGCCAATAAGAACCAGTCAGAGCGCAGCTTTCATGTTACCTCAGCGGTATAATATATAACAACCAATCACAGCGCAGCTTTCATTTTGCCTCAGCGGTATAATATATAACAACCAATCACAGCGCAGCTTTCATGTTACCTCAGCGGTATAATATATAACAACCAATCACAGCCCAGCTTTCATGTTACCTCAGCGGTATAATATATAACAACCAATCACAGCGCAGCTTTCATGTTACCTCAGCGGTATAATATATAACAACCAATCACAGCGCAGCTTTCATGTTACCTCAGCGGTATAATATATAACAACCAATCACAGCGCAGCTTTCATGTTACCTCAGCGGTATAATATATAACAACCAATCACAGCCCAGCTTTCATGTTACCTCAGCGGTATAATATATAACAACCAATCACAGCGCAGCTTTCATGTTACCTCAGCGGTATAATATATAACAACCAATCACAGCGCAGCTTTCATGTTACCTCAGCGGTATAATATATAACAACCAATCACAGCGCAGCTTTCATGTTACCTCAGCGGTATAATATATAACAACCAATCACAGCGCAGCTTTCATGTTACCTCAGCGGTATAATATATAACAACCAATCACAGCGCAGCTTTCATGTTACCTCAGCGGTATAATATATAACAACCAATCACAGCGCAGCTTGCATGTTACCTCAGCGGTATAATATATAACAACCAATCACAGCGCAGCTTGCATGTTACCTCAGCGGTATAATATATAACAACCAATCACAGCGCAGCTTGCATGTTACCTCAGCGGTATAATATATAACAACCAATCACAGCGCAGCTTGCATGTTACCTCAGCGGTATAATATATAACAATCAATCACAGCGCAGCTTGCATGTTACCTCAGCAGTATAATATATAACCACCAATCACAGTGCAGCTTGCATGTTACCTCAGCGGTATAATATATAACAACCAATCACAGCGCAGCTTGCATGTTACCTGAGCAGTATAATATATAACAACCAATCACAGCACACCTTTCATGTTACCTCAGCGGTATAATATATAACAACCAATCACAGCGCAGCTTGCATGTTTCCTCAGCTGTGTCACAAATGGTTTCCTCCTGATAATCGTATTTTCTATACATTTTTTTGTCTTCTGTTAATATGGCGCGCAAGTCAGATCTAGCGCGGAGCTCGAGCAGTAAAAATTACTAGAACCCAAGAATCTGATGACTGCACTTAGGCAAGAAGGCATCAACAAGCTGAAAGACAAGCTGCTGTTAGAGCCGTAGAGACCCCGCCTGGGGCGAAATATTGTCAGAGCCATTATTATGACTGGAATAGTAAAAGGGTACAAGGGTTTTAGTTCAAGGCATTCCCATAATACAGACTGATTTGTCTTTTCAATTCAAAAGGCTGCAATTCCCTCTAAAAGTAGTATTTGTGATGATGCTCAATAAGGCTGAAGGGCAAACACTTGAGGCAGCAGGTGTACATTCAGAAAAAAACATGATTTTCTCCTGGGGAAGCTGTATGTGGCGGGTCCCGTGTTTACAGTCCACAAAACCTTTATATCCCAGCAAAAGATGCACGACCAAAAGCATACAGAACTGCGGACAGCAGATCACCGTTATATTCCTTTCACTCGTTCAACCTTTTTATGTTTTAAATAATATACAGCAAAACACAGATTCGATAAAATACAAATTCCACGCGAACGAAGTTGCGGGTAACAAGCTAGTGAGTATATTTATATGTATGATATGTATTTATGACTGGGGGGGGGGTTATTTCCTCCCTTTAATTTCATATTTTATAGATTTGGTTTTTTTTATATAAATTCTTCTTCATTCTCCATTTTAACTTTTTCTCTTGCGTTTTTATAACAAATTTCTGCCCCCAGCAAACATTCTGCAAGTCCATTTTATTATGTCTTTTGCTTACTTATTGTTTAAGGAAGTTTTTATGCTGCCAGCCTCTTATTACTATTTGGATAAAATCTGGATATTCGTTTGGGTCATGATCTGGACCCTGGCCGGGCTTTGCATCTATTTTCCTCCTTGCCTATAATAGGATTCACAAGACACCAGAGGGCTGGATTGGCCCTAAGTTGCTGCTGTGTGCATTTTATTTGATATCTTATTACTATTTGGACTGTTTGGATCCAGGATTTGGGTTCCCCTCTGCTGTGCATTTTGACCCGCCTCGCTCAGTACAGCTACCAGGTCGGTGGTGCTGAAAACAGACTGGGCATTATGACGGTCAGCGAGCCACCGAGGCAGGCAATGGGTTGTGGTGCTCAAGAGACCTCCAGGACATTTTCATATACTGAAGCAGAAGCATTGAGAATCCTTGCTGCAGCAAGTGTGGATGGGACCTTTTTAAGTTCCCCAACCATGGCAATGTTACAATAGAAATGGGAAAGGGAAAAGAAATGGATCATCTCCTTGAATCTACACGGTTACCCTAATGGAAATCGAAAGGATTCCAATGGGGCCTTAGACCACATATTAGACCAACCTTATTGCCTGATAATGCTCTCTTTTGTTCCAAATTTGTGAGCATTACGAATACATTTGCTTTTGATGTTATGCTATACAATTCCTACAAATTGAAGTGAAAGTATGTCAAGATTGCTGAGAGGAGACTTAATAGCTGTCTACAAATATCTGAAGGGCTGTCACAGTGCAGAGGGATCAGCCCTATTCTCATCTGTACAAGGAAAGACTAGAAGCAATGGGATGAAACTGAAAGGGAGGAAACACAGATTAGATATTAGACAGTGAGGGTGATCAATGAGTGGAACAGGTTGCCACGGGAGGTGGGGAGTTCTCCTTCAATGGAAGTCTTCAAACAAAGGCTGGACAAATATCTGTCTGGGATGATTTAGTGAATCCTGCACTGAGCAGGGAGTTGGATCCAATGACCCTGGAGGTCCCGTCCAACTCTACCATTCTATGATTGCCTTGAGAAGGTAGAGATACAACTCAAGCCAACAGATGACCCAATCAGATTGGGATAATTATTCTAAAAAGATGGAAGTTACACTCAAATGATTTAAGGAGGAGATTGAGGCTACTAAGAAGAGCAAGTGGTTTAGGAATTTAGAGGATTACAAGAATGGACAGATATATATCTGACAGTTTGCACGAGACGCAGGGGCCTAAACGTGGGAGGCCAAGGATGAAGAAACGCCAACGGAGAACACCATCTCAATTTGACTTTTCATCAGCAGAGGTCTGAATAGGAATGAACCTTTTTAGACCAAATACCCCCTGCTGGCTCGAGGGGAAGATGCACGTCAGTGAAAATTTCGCAGGGGGGGTGGGGTGGGGGGGCGAAAACACCAGAGGACACGCAAGAGGTGTCACAAACATAATTACGAGATCTGGGACCAGACGGACACCACAGGAGTGGAGGAAGAATTAGTATTAAATATTTGTATTCAAAACCTTTAACACATGTCCAGATCTCTGCTGTCTAAAGGTCTTTCATTCTGCCCTCTGCCACGAATGGACTGGTTGAAGTTAGATTTGTCACTGGGGGCAAGTAAAGTCCAAAATGTTATGTGCAACTCTTCACTGTCAGGACTTTAAAACATAACCTTTAATAAAGCAATAAAAATTTAAAATAGTACTCACAAAGACCGACACACATAATACATAAAGAAAAATATTAATAACTCTGGAAGTGTATCTCAGAGGGTTCTTGAAAATGTAGATGCCATATATCGTGCTTTCTAGGTACAGTGCGATGCCTTAACTGGTATGTATTCGAGGCAACAAATAACCATTTCAGGGTGATAATACACCCCCACAACGGTAGTATCTACAGTCTTGGGAAACTGATAGTGCCCAAGACCGAGATTATTTGTGCTTGGTATTAGCACCAAGAAGGCTTAATCAATATCTGGTCCTAACATAAGAGCACTATCCGAGCAGGGACGAAGGATCTACCACCTATTCTGAGGTATTTTACTGAGAAAGACCACTTGGGCAACCAACTACAGTATAAGGTTATCGACCACGTCCCCCCCCATGTATTAGAGGAGGTGACTGGGTGAAAATACTTGAGAACTTAAATATATCTTTGTGTTAGATTCCCTATCCCCTAAGGGGTTAAATTTGGAATATAACGTCTCCATATATCTAGCCGGATCTTCTATGCTATGTTTGCTTCAGGGATTATATACAATTTGGTTTTAATTGATTATTATTCTACAGAGTTGGTTCCTCTCCTAAGCAGCGTCACTGTATTTTCCCTTTTCCCCTCCCTGCCCCTTTTCCACCTCCCCTCCGCCTTTTCCTTGTTCCTTTTTCCCCTCCCTGCCCCTTTTCCACCCCCCCTTCGCCTTTTCCTTGTTCCTTTTTCCTCTCCCTGCCCCTTTTCCACCCCCCTCCGCCTATTCCTCGTTCCTTTCCCCCTCCCCCGCCCCTTTTACGCCCCCTCCGCCTTTTCCTTGTTTTTTTCCCCTCCCCCGCCCCTTTTCTATGCCCCCTCCGCCTTTTCCTTGTTTTTTTCCCCTCCCCCGCCCCTTTTCTGCCCCCTCCGCCTTTTTCTTGTTCCTTTTCCCCCTCCCCCGCCCCTTTCCCGCCCCCTCCGCCTTTTTCTTGTTCCTTTTCCCCTCCCCCACCCCTTTTCCGACCCCCTCTGCCTTCTCCTTGTTCCTTTTTCCCCTCCCCCGCCCCTTTTCCGACCCCCTCCACCTTCTCCTTGTTCCTTTTCCCCCTCCCTGCCCCTTTTCCACCCCCCTCTGCCTTTTCCTTGTTCCTTTTTCCCCTCCCTGCCCCTTTTCCACCCCCACTCCGCCTTTTCCTTGCTCCTTTTTCCCCTCCCCTGCCTCTTTTCCACCCCCCTTTGCCTTTTCCTTGTTCCTTTTTCCCCTTCCCTGCCCCTTTTCCACCCCCACTCCGCCTTTTCCTTGTTCCTTTTCCCCCTCCCTGCCCCTTTTCCACCACCACTCCGCCTTTTCCTTGTTCCTTTTCCCCCTCCCCTGCCCCTTTTCCACCCCCCTCCGCCTTTTCCTTGTTCCTTTTTCCCCTCCCCTGCCCCTTTTCCACCCCCCTCCACCTTTTCCTTGTTCCCTTTCCCCCTCCCCTGCCCCTTTTCCACCCCCACTCCGCCTTTTCCTTGTTCCCTTTTCCCCTCCCCCACCCCTCCTCTGCTTTTTCCTTGTTATTTTTCCCCTCCCCTGCCCCTTTTCCACCCCCCTCCGCCTTTTCCTTGCTCCTTTTTCCCCTCCCCTGCCCCTTTTCCGACCCCCTCCGCCTTTTCCTTGTTCCTTTTTCCCCTCCCCCCCTCCGCCTTTTCCTTGTTCCTTTTTCCCCTCCCCCCCTCCCCCTTTTCCTTGTTCCTTTTTCCCCTCCCCCCCTCCGCCTTTTCCTTGCTCCTTTTTCCCCTCCCCCTTTTCCGACCCCCTCCGCCTTTTCCTTGTTCCTTTTTCCCCTCCCCCCCTCCGCCTTTTCCTTGTTCCTTTTTCCTTTGCCTTTTTTTGTCCCTTTTTTTCCCTTTGATATATTGGAATAAAATGATCAGCATAGATAATGTTTGCTGCCCCTTTAATACTTAAACAAGTTTGTCCAGTTTGTGAAGTCAGGTAATGCTGATACAATACCGCTACTGAGGCAAACTCTCCATGTCTGCTGATATATTGGAATAAAATGATCAGCATAGATAATATTTGCTGCCCCTTTAATACTTAAACAAGTTTGTCCAGTTTGTGAAGTCAGGTAATGCTGATACAATACCGCTACTGAGGCAAACTCTCCATGTCTGCTGATATATGTGAAATGTATTCACTATATAACTATCTGAGTTTTTCAGGGGTCGCTCATCTGTTTGGACATGTTGGTGCTGCGGTATCCGTGCCATTCTGTGGGCATTGATATGTAGCTAGCCCAATATATATCGGGACACTTGTTTAGAATATGCGAGCGATATCTCCTCGCTGCACTGAGCCTGGGCTCTGTAAGAGTGAAAGCGTTGCGGTTGCAATGGTAATCGCCATACATGGACACGACAAGGAGAGGAATGCACATGCGGATATGTGCGCATCACGCGCATGCGCAGTATATACCATGGGACGCCAGCATTGGAGAGAGGTGAGGGGAGAGGGAAGCCGATGCCCTGCATGTGCCGCACTCATCAGATGAAACACACCTGTCTGGAGGAAGCTTCTTGAGTAGGCGTTCTGTCTTATGGATAATTGGGGGGATGGGTTGTACTGTTTTGTATATTGTGCCTAGATGTAATTAGCTCAACAAAGACTCTGTCTTTGTGCCATAAATAATATCAACTGATGGTTTTGCACCATTTATGCTGTCAGCCTCTTATTACCGTTACCCCGAAACACGTCACACCCTCCTTCCTGAACTACCTTGTTTGCTGCCTATTTGTGTTTCGTTTGTAATAAACCTACTGGTCCACCTCTCTCCTATGACTGCGTGTTCCAATTAAGGGGGCCTCGAGGATCTGAGACCCCCCCCCTCTCACCACTTTTATTGCAGGGGGAGTTTTTACTTTTGTTTCATCCTCGTGATGTCATTAATAGTTTATTAGTGGTGGTCTGCCACTTGAGATGCCCTCCGATCAGAGCTGGAAACAGAAAGCTCTGTGAAGATCATAGCAGCCTGGCTTGGTACTGCCAGGCATAGCTCCCATTGAACTCAATGCAATACCAACCTGGGCCACTGCATTGTGTACGGAGCTGTCAGCTTCTGGCTGTTTTTTACTGACAGCGAGCTGGGTGAACAGCTGATCAGTGGGAATCTCAAGCAGCAGACCTCTTCTGATCAATTATTGATGACCTATCCTGAGGATTAGACATCAGTAGTAAAGTCCCAGAAAACCCTCTTAATATTCAGAAACATCTATTTCTTAGAATGAATTCACAACGATGATTTTCACGCTCGAGTTCTATCTGATGGCAATATGGGTGGAACCCGCATGTGAAAAGATTAAAGATGTGCTTATTCACATTTTTTTCTCTTGCATTCGCCTGTGTGAATTCATCCTTAATCAGATATAGCAGAGCTGAGTTTGTCCTTGAACACGACTCATCATGGCATCCCAATATGTCATGGGTAATTTTTCATTGACCTCAAGGTGAAATGAAGAAAAAAGTTCAATGACAAACAACTCTGCTACGTCTGCACATGCTGGGAGATAGTCCTGTGATTGAAACGTGGGATTGGTGCATTACTCAGCTGGGGGGCAACAAAGGGGTCAGGAGAAGCTCCTCCCAGGATAAAGGAGTTATGACTTTTGTTCTCATTATTAAAGGGACCTGTCGGGACCTATGAGCCGTACAACAGCACCGAGCAGGGGCCTCCGGCGCAGACAGCGAGGGAACAAGGAAGCAGATGAGTATAAAACATGCACCCCCCCCAACCTCAGAGGCCAAGGCCCCACAGGCCCATAGCCTTAGGTTATACCACTCATAGGACCTAACAGGTTCCCTTTAAAGCATGATGGGAGTGATACCTTGAGAGTCCGGAGTTGCCCTTTAAATGAAAGTTACATTTGTAACTGCTTTGTGTCTACAGCTCCTCGGCATCTCCATGGTAACAGACAGCAAACACTTGTGTAGTCGGATCTTGCAGTCATAGTGCCATCCATCGGTCTTGCTAACCTACATAATGGAACAGATAGAAGCATCAGTAGATGATCAGCCTGTCCAGCCGCTACTCGGACGCCTCTGCCCTGTGCCGGTCACTGCACTGGCTGCCCGTTAAATACAGAATTCAATTTAAACTCGCTACCTTCATCCACAAAGCCCTCCACAGCGCAGAGCCCGTCTATATTGCCTCCCTCATCTCAATCCATCACCCAGCTCAGACTCTCCGCTCTGCTAATGAAACCAGACTGAGCTCCCCTTTAATTTGAACTTCTCATTCCTGCCTCCAAGACTTCTCCAGAGCAGCACCTGTCCTCTGGAACGCACTACCAAAGGCTATCCGGGCAATCCAGGACTCGCAGAACTTCAGGCGTGCTCTAAAAACGCACCTCTTCAGGGAGGCATACAGCATTCCCCAAACAAACCCCTCTGATAACATGCTCCCTGACCTACTGACTGCAATCCCTGCTAGCCATCATAAACGGCTCCTGCAGTCATACCGATTCTGCCGTCACATGGCCAAATGTCTGACCATTGTCTGTGTGTATAGCATCCCTCACTCTCCACCCCGCCATACCGTGCACATCTCCAGCCCCTTTACCTTCTGTATCCCCCCATTATTTGTAGTATGTAACCTCGTTGGAGCAGGACCCGCACCCCTATTGTTTCCATCAGCTGATTACTATGTAACCGTGGTTCTGTAATGTTTGTACTTTTGTCTTTCTGTATTCCCCCTGTCTATGTAAGCGCTGCGGAATATGTTGGCGCTATACAAATAAAGATTATTATGATCAGACTACATAAGTTTTGTTTGTAGTCTGTTGCCATGGAGATGCTAGTCTGCATAGGAGCTGCAGGTCCAAACGAAAGGAATTTTTAAAATTAAAACATGCTAAATTGCTTCATTTTCCATTTTCAATGCATTGGGACATTGGTTGTGAACTCAGAGAATCCCTTTAAAGGTTCAATAGAGGAATTCCGCCCCCCTTTACTCTATTTCATCATATAACGTAGTTTGGAGGATTAACAGGAAATCACCATCTCGTCCCCGTCCTTCTGACCTCTTCCGAGGGGATTGTCCTTGGTGTTCTGCTGGGAGAACACACTGTATCGGCTGATGCTCTATTCTGTAACCATATCAAACCTCCCTTATTACTTCCCTGCAGACCCTTGTTTTGATTGTAATAAAGTAGCCGGGGTGTGTGCGCGCCCGGGTCATGTGGAGGTCCAGACCCTACGGAGCCTCTCTATATAGGGGAGCGCGTTGTCCATAGAGCTCCAAAGAAAATATTCCCGTTTGTCACGGTAAACAAGAAGCAAGATCTCGTGTTCGCAGTCAGACCTTGAGCGTCGGGAGTTACTTGTCTGTATCATCACAGCAAAAGTAAAGACGTCTAAGTCCAGCTTTCTTTCTCAAAATCTATTTCCAGCATCCAGGAGATGAGATACGGGCTGCTGTATGATGCAGGTCGTCACACTGGAAAGAGGTTCGAAGCAGATGGATGATAAATCATTAGTATTTGAAACTTTGTAATATATATCTTATAAGGCTACATTCAAAATTATCCCACCCCACATTGCAAATTAAGTTTATTTGCCAAATTTACAAACTTTCATCCATTTGCAAAAACAAACTAAAAAAAACAATTAAAATAGCTCAATACCGCTAACAAGTGATTTCTTCAAATTCATTACAGAATGCCTCTGACTCCTGCAGACTCAGAATTATTCACCCCCTGCATAGAGCAACATTTGCAAATCAGGTGTGGTCTCAAGCACACCTGCTGCAACTAATGAAGCTCTTGATTAGTTACATCAGGTGTGCTCGAGATCAATCCCATTAAATACCTGGACTGGAGAGGGCCTCGTTGACTGACATTTGATTGCATGTTAGAAATATGGCTAAGTCAAGAGCAGTCCAAAAAGTTGAGATTATTAACTGTACAAACAAGGAAAAGGATACAGAACGCTACAAAGGTGCTGAATGTTCCTAGGAATACAGCTTGAAGAAGTTCACAAGTTCAAAGTTAAAAGGAACTCTCCCTACACTACTTGGATATGGCAGGAAGAGGACACTATCACCAGCTGTCACCAGATTCCTGAGGCGGCAAGTGGTCAAAAACTTTCCAGTGACTACAAAAGATCTGCAGCAAGAACTGACGTTTCAGTTTGCACAGTGAGGCGCGTACTAAATGCTGAAGGTCTTCATGGCCGAACTCCAAGGTGTACATCTCTAATGACCCAGAAGCACAAGAAAAGTCGGCTAACAGCTGAAATTTAGAAAATTTGGCAAACATAATTTTTTAATAGGGGTTGAATAATTTTGATTGCAGCTGTATTGTTCTATTGTAGCACCCCAGAGTTGGGTATTCCAGCACTTGCTGTGCTGACTATAACCTTACAATCAGGTCTTAATGTGATGCTTAATGAGTGGGAAAAGTTATGTTATTGTTCATATTCCTCCACTGTATTGTGTGGTCTGGCAATATTCTCCAATCTCTGGTGTATACAAGTCACCTAGCAACAGTCAGGGGAATGTGTAGCAAGAGTAGAAAGCCTAACATTGGTAGTTCAAAACTCCATCACAGGTTGAGCTAGTGTGCTGGTATAAAAATTAGAGTGGGCGGAGTTAGGTGTCTAGTCCATAGAAGCCTGAGGTAGAGACCAGGGAGGAACAACGAGAAAGCTAGTGCAGTGGGAAGTGAACGTCAAAGTGTGAGTAATCAAATATCAGTTCTGAAGACTTAGCAGTGGAGAGAGATAGAGAAAAGGAAAAAGGTTCTGTCCAACTGCAGCAGGAAGCTAGTACAGACAGGCAAGTCAAAAACAGTCAGTTTTGTAATCCCAGCCAGAGAAGTAAAGCTGGAATGCAAAGTCAGTAGGTCAAGAAAGTAGAAATTTAACCCTCACCTCCCAAGTCTAATCGAAGTGTTGCTCATGTCAAGTTGCCTTAATCTACTTCAAGTAAATGTAACTCAAGTTGTGTTACTGCTGCCAAGTCAAGAACTCTTGCTGTCACTGTCAAAGTGTTAGTGTTTTACCAACCTAAGGGCTTATTTAGACGACCGTATATAGTCTCGGTTTTCACGCTGAGCCGATATACGGTGTCCTTGTCTGCAGGGGGGGGGGAGGATGGAAGAGCCAGGAGCAGGAACTGAGCTGCTGCCCCTTCCCCGCCCCTATTTGCAATGGGAGGGGTGGGAGCTGGCAGAGCTAAGAGCCAGGAATTGGCCCCGCCCCGTCTCGCCCCTCCTATTGCAAATAGTGGCAAGGGGCGGAGAGGGGGCGGGAGCTCAGTTCCTGCTCCTGGCTCTTCCACCCCCCCCCTGCAGACAAGGACACCGTATATCGGCTCAGCGTGAAAACTGAGCCAATATACGGTCGTCTAAATAAGCCCTAAGTCTGCTTCCTGGAGTGACTTCCCACCATCTGCACTGAGGTACCACAATACACACTCCGGGCAATGAGTTCTCCAAATTATTGTATTTATTATTTTGCTCGGAACATGCCCCTACCCATATATGAAAAACTAACATCTTACCCTACCCAACTCCACGGGTAGCATAGAATAAGAACTGCCAAAGTTTACCACTGTGAGCAGCCGCGCCAGAACGCGTCTCGCCAGGAGGGGCAGTAGAGCCACAGTGTCTACCATCTGAATTTTGTCTAGCTGCTTATCGCCTCCTAGGTCTGGCCCGGTCACCACACTGTTGTAGCCGGACAAAACGGATGACATTTTGATGCACTTTGTCCTTTTGTTCGAAGCCCATCGATGAATATGACTGGACAAATAAATGCTGCATGCAGGGAGGCATCTGAATTACAAAGTGATGTGCCAGGTGCAGCGAACCATCCCATGGATAACTATGGCATCAGTTTCTCTCCAGTGTTGCACTACAGTGCCAGAGGGAAAGAGTCTGCTGGATACTTGGGATGCCGGCCTCGGTTGGATCTTCCTCACCTTCCAGCAGCCTCTGCTCCTTTTGCAGACACTCAACATGCTTTCTGTGTTACAATGCAGATTTTACAATCTTCCCTGTATGGACTGCAGCCTGGATTTCCATCACATGAAACTGAATGCCAAAATGGCGTGAATTCTGATGTGATTTAGGAGATGGAACCTGCAATGAAAATGCACCATGTGGATGTCCACCAAGAGGTCCCAGCCTGGAGGGGAATCTGTCACCATCTTCTTGCAGCCCTTACTGGGAGCAGCACAAGGTAGCAACGGGCACGCTGATTACAGTGATATGCTGTATGTGTCTCTGCAGTAGTTTGGGAGGAACTTCAATTTAGACAAAGAGGACTGCTGAACTCAGGTGCATCTTAGTCCGAAAAAGAGGGTATATTTCAGGCTGTTTAGCTTTTCCTGCTTTGTAACCTTCTGCCTGCGGTTTGCATTATTTGTAATGTGACAAGTTCCCTTTAAATAAACCATTAATCACATGATTGCGTTCTGCGATGTCTGATATGCTTTCAATGTGTTTCACATCCTCGTCTTTCTCAAGATCTCTTTTTGCAGTGAGTGTAACTTGTTTGAGAACTATTGACCAATTCCTGGGTCCTATTCATACAACTGAGAGTTTGCTACATTTGTATCAATCCATGTATCCTTCCTCGGTGGCGTCATCCTGCCTATCTAGTCTCCAGCAGTAACTATGATCCGCCTAAACATATAGTTGCAGTCTTGGTCCCCCATGATAAATACTCCATGAAGGCATCTAATATCTGGGAGCCAATAATCTCCTTCCTACTTACTTCCTAGCAGAAGCATTCCTCGCTCGCTCCTTCCTCGCCTTAGACGTGGCTTGGCAGCAGCGCTGCGCCTCTGATTTGGTGCAGTAACCGGGATCCGCTCTCACAGTAAATGTGACATTATATAACGAGACACTTTTATATCGAGCCACTTCAGGTTTAATCAGATTTCCATTCGCCTCCAGGAAGCAGTTCCAGGAAAAACATCACTTTTATTCCCCAACATGAAGCTTTGCAGAAAAACGTCTTTACTGGAGAAGAGAAACAAAACAGTTTATGAGGTTTTTTGGGGGAGAACGTTTGGTTAACAATGTGTGAGAATATCAAGACTCCGCCGGTGTCATGTGGACTGAGGAGACCGGCCAGCGGACACTGAAGCCCAACGTGTGGACCGATCACCCGAGGTCACCTGCACATCACAGCGGCTTCTGGGTCAGCAGTCGGTTCTTAAAGGGCAAGTGCAGTCACAACGGATAATACCAGTGGTGAATGAATATTGCTACATTACAAAGTAATGATATCGAACACGTAGAATCTGCTAAATATATTTTATTCTGGACAGAACAGAATGTTTCCATTCCCTTGGCAGGAGATTCTCTTGTGCTCACTGTTGCCCCCTGCTGGCTTCCTGTATGACACCTCCAAGCAGAGGCATAAATGCACAATCTGCAATAGGGCTCCCAACTACCATGTGCCATTTATACCTTTGGTGTCTTCCTATGTAGGTCATTGGACATCCCGGGTAGCTATGTGCAACCTATGTGGTCACACAGGGCACTGAACACCAGCTTATTAGGGGGGCACCAGGCAAATGTAGGCTGGGAGAGATCAACCTCTTTTTCGTCCACCAGGCCAGATGATCATCTTCCTCTATAGAACAGTGTCTTGTAGAACTGATATGACCATGAATGATGCAGCAAACGAATCCTCCTCCTCCCCCTGGCACCATCTTCTCCCTTGATGTTATGAGGCACCACTAGTAGTCTATTGGTACACCCACAACACAGCTGCTTAGTTCTGCAACTGTATGTTGAGCTTGGTTCTGGAGCTCTATTTATGATCTTGGTTCCGCTATTGTATCTATGTACTAAGCTTAGTTTTGGTGCTATATTTTTGCCATGAAATTGAATCTGGTGCTGAATTTCTGTTAGCTTGGATCTGATACTGTATTTAGATTATGAGTTTGGTTTTGGTATTGTACCCATGTACTGAGGTTAATTCTGGTGCTGAATTTGCGATATGAGCTTGGTTCTGGTGCAATTTGTGCTATGAGCTTGGTTCTGGTGCAATTTGGCTATGAGCTTGGTTCTGGTGCAATTTATGCTATGAGCTTGGTTCTGGTGCATTTTATGCTATGAGCTTGGTTCTGGTGCATTTATGCTATGAGCTTGGTTCTGGTGCATTTTATGCTATGAGCTTGGTTCTGGAGCATTTTATGCTATGAGCTTGGTTCTGGTGCATTTTATGCTATGAGCTTGGTTCTGGTGCATTTTATGCTATGAGCTTGGTTCTGGTGCATTTTATGCTATGAGCTTGGTTCTGGTGCATTTTATGCTATGAGGTTGGTTCTGGTGCATTTTATGCTATGAGCTTGGTTCTGGTGCAATTTACTCTAGGAGCTTGGTTCTGGTGCAATTTGTGCTATGAGCTTGGTTCTGGTGCAATTTGTGCTATGAGCTTGGTTCTGGTGCAATTTGTGCTATGAGCTTGGTTCTGGTGCAATTTGTGCTATGAGCTTGGTTCTGGTGCAATTTACTCTAGGAGCTTGGTTCTGGTGCAATTTATGCTATGAGCTTGGTTCTGGTACATTTTATGCTATGAGCTTGGGTCTGGTGCATTTTATGCTATGAGCTTGGGTCTGGTGCATTTTATGCTATGAGCTTGGTTCTAGTACAAGTTATGGTATGAGCTTGGTTCTGGTGCTGTATTTATAGTGTGAGCTTGATTCTGGTGCTGTATTTATTCACTGAGCTCTTCTGCTGTGGGTATGCTACTATCTTGCTGAATTTCTGCATAAGCATACAGGCAGACTATCAGTGCAAGTTTTTTTTTTCTTATGAGGGGCACCACCAAAACATTCAGCCCCGGGTGCCAACATAAGGCCAGTAATGCCTGGGACGGCTGCCCCTATAGCTACACCCCTGACGCTATCTAATGTGGCTTACAAGACTCTGCAGTCATGCTGCATGCTACTGTGGAGCTCCATGTTTAGCTGGTTTGCAGCGGACATTCGTGGTAGTTACTACGGTTACAAAGTTCTGAGAATTCACCAATAATTGAGGTTTTCCTTATATGTGTATTTTTGTATAACCAGGTTTCTGGCGCAGTGCGCGCTCTGCCGCTTGTTTCCTGGAAGCACAGTATCCAGCAGAGACCGTAAAGGGCCGAGGAGACTTGGGGCTCATCCACATTTGCGCCATGGATTCCATTTTCCTGGGCTGAATATTTCCATCTTATGATGGTACCGCACGGCAGCCAACAGACCCCACTGACTATAATGGGGGCCGTTCGGTCTCCCCTGCCTGTCGGGGATACTCACAGAAAATAGCAATGGAGGCCGCGGACGGGGCCTGCAATGCTGATGTGAACACGGCCGTAGCCGGACTCCTATATGGTCAGAATAAGAGGCTTTTCTCAAGACATTTAACCCCTGCCCTCCTGATAGGGGATAAATGCTTGACTGCAGGGGGTCTGACTGCTGGGACCTCTACCCATCGCAAGAACGCTACCCCTGAATGTGCGCATGCCATAAGGAATACAAAAGGTGCCTCGGTGTACACCGGGATTAATAAGTGACCCCAAAATTGGCCAAAGTGCAAAAAAAAAACAAAACCCTATTTAAGACCCCCATTAAGATCTAATTTTTATTGAACTGAATTAAAAGACTAAGAGGCATCAGAATTTATATACCGACACCAGCGGAGGACGGCCGGGAGCGCTGAGCCCCCTGTAACACATCTCATCCAGCGCTGCTGCGGTCTATAGAGCCCTCCTAGATATCAGGTCGGTGCTGCAGACTGAGGACTCAATAATATCAGCAGGTCAGCATGTCTGAGCCAATAGAAGCCCCCGCCCAAACATGTTCCAGCAGCATCATAGCCTCCTCAGGGGTTCCTAGAGGCGCACCCACCGCCATGGCAGCTATTATATAACATGGGGGAGGGATTCTCCTATCTGGCTGACCAGTGAGAGACGCTGCATGCTGAGCGGCCAATGGTGTGAGAGCTAACGATGTAGGACAGGTCCTTAAGCCAATCGTACGGAGCGCCTCCCTCATACACAGCCAATCCCGGTGTCTGATGATGTCATCAGCCCAGTGAATGGCGGCTCAGTGTGTCACCTCACTTTGTGCTGCCTGCTCGGTACATTACAGGCCTCGTTCACACGGCCTACAAATCACATGTATGTGAAGCTCACGGTCTCCAACAGGTTCTTTTACATGAGAGATGTTTATGAAAGATCCCACTGGAAACCGTGAGCCTCACATACATGTATTTTGTATTCCATGTGAACGAGGACTAAAGCTCAGATTTAGGGCACATTCACACGACGCTCCATGTTTGAGCCAATCCCTATCCACGGTCTTGGCGTGTATCCGCCTGTAACGTGCGCCAAGATACAACATGTGTGGATTTTTTTGTGAGAGTAAGGCCTCAGTCCACGGGGAAATGTTTACTTTAAATCCGCCGCTTTTTTCCGCGGATCCGCACCCCATAGGGATGCATTGGACACCCGCAGGTAGTTAAATACCTGCGGATGTAATTTTTCCTGTCAGGCGCGGATCCGCGTGCGGGAAAAAAAATGGACATGCTCCATTTTTGTGCGGGTCTCCTACGGCTCCCTCAGGCTTCTATTGATGCTTATGGAAGGCATCCGGATCCACGGGAGACCTAAAATCAGAATAAACTCACCTGCTCTGGACGATGCGGATCTTCCTTCCTTCGCGGCCGGATCTTCTGCGGATGTGCCCGGTGTATGTGCGCGGCACGCCGGCGGCGTGTCGAGCACATCCGCCGGGCTGAAGAAAGAAGATCCGGCCGCGAAGGAAGGAAGATTCGCATCGTCCAAAGAGGTGAGTTTATTCTTATTTTCAGCCCTCATGTCCGCGGGGCAGGAGGGACCCATGAAGAATCCGCGGCGGGCCTGATTTTCCCCGTGGACATGAGGCCTAATACGCGTGTGAAAAATCGCAGGTGTGAGTGGCCCAATGGAAATCAGTTGACTGTCGGCATCACATGTTGCTTGCGTGACGCACATTAACAACACTCCGTGTGAGACCGGCCTTCAGCGGGATCCTGTGATTTATAGTGCCGCCCGGCCTGCAGGAGGCCATATGTTAACTCCTTAAGGACTACGCACAGAAAATATACGGCCCTTGGTCCTGGGCTTTAATCCCCGCTAATATCAAAAATACGGCGCAGGATTAAAGCCTGTCCATCTGCAATCAAGCAGGAGCAGGTCGGGTTGTCAGCCGTTAGTCACAGCTGAGAACTCAGAGGAGAAGATTGAAGCCGGCTTTTCTCAGCACTTGAGATACGTGAGATCAAGTCTAGGACTACAAAAAAGGGCTTTTTCCATTTAATACCTTCGCCAGCGCCCCACCTCTCCACTGGTTGTGTCTGGGATTGCAGTTCAGTTCTATCCACTTGAATGACAGTGAGCTGCAGCACCAGTCACAGCCTGTGGACAGGAGTGGAGCTGTTTTTTGGAAAAAAAAAAAATTGTTCTAGTCCTGAACAATCCCTTTAAGGGCACCCACCCACTAGCGTTTTTTTTCACTGCGAAATTCGCAGGGTTTTTTTTTCTGCAGGGGGTCTATGGGACTTGTAATGTAAAAATCGTGATCGCGCAAAATCGCGATTTTGCGCGATCGCGATTTTAGCTTTGCATGTCCCATAGCCCAAAGTCCCCTGCAGAAAAAAAAAAACGCTGCGAATTAGGCTTCCTTCAGACATCGTTTTTTCTTTGGCCTTTTTTTCCAATAAAGGATGAAAAAACAGTAAAAATGCCAAACTCAGAAGAAGGCAAAAACGTCACAGACCCAAAAGTTAGAGCAAAAATGGGTGTAATTGCCTCTAAGATACAATTGCAATTTTTGTAGGTCGTAACATTTTTTTTTACTATTGACCTATAGAAAACATTTAAAAGTAGCGTTTTTTTGCCTCACCAAGAGCCGCGGTGCGTCAAAACACAAAAAATGCGGTGTTTATACAAAAAAAACGACTATAGGGTGCATTTAACTAAGAACATAAGGGCTCATGCCCACAGCCGCCATGGGCCCCACAAACGGAATACCACAGTGGAGTCCATCACGGCGCCCCCCCCAAAGTCCCCATACTCACCTCCCGGATCGTCCCCGCATGATGCACCGGCAGTGTCAGATGATGCGGCCGGCGGTGGGTGGGGAAGCGTATTCACACTATACTTCCACTGTGCTACAGCTAAAGTATAGCGTGACAGCCGGCTTCCATTGACTACGATTGCGCGTATTGCCGCAGCAAATAAGACATGCGGCGGGTTATTTCATGCTGTGGTGGCAGTGTGTACAGTCAGCTATTAGGTTCAATAGAATCCAGCCGTGGGCATTAGAGGTGACAATGTGGTAAGAAGCGCCAAATGTAACAAGAGGCACAACTCTCATCATATTTGGTGCATGCCGGGCCGGCCGCGTGCCGCTTGCTGGAATCTACCCCCATAAAACCTGTGCAGACCTGCACGATAATTTATGCCGGTCTCTGGTGTAAATTATAGTGAATTTGGCAGGCTGCGAGCGGCGCCACCCTCCACCCGAGTCCTGCCTACTTTTTGGTAGTAAGCATGGTAAAAAAAAAGTAGAAAAGTTGCAAATTTGTGACTTTTTAAGGCCAGAATTCTGGCACATACTTGTTCATCAACTCCCCCTATAAGTGAGACCAGCCTGGATGAAAGGGCACAGCGGGCAGCACTATTTTACCCAGTAAAATGCCAGTCAGAAGGCTGGAAGCCAGACGGTCCCTGTTTCAGTCCGTAGGGTCCCTTCAGCGCTGCTTGTCTCCAACATTTGTCCAATCTGGCGACTCCAGAACTTTTACTGTTCGGCTTTTAGGATGAAGTCCAACACCGGAAACCATCCAGACCCCCAGGGAAGAGATGAGAATGGGGCCTGAGCGAGACACCGAAGACACCTTGCTGCTTTGTTCTAACGCAGCGCTGTATGCTGCCCCCTTGTCATTTGGGCCGGTCATAGTGGCTGACATCGCCCCCCAGAGTTCAGCGCTGATCGGCGCCTCTCTAATCCAATCTATTTTACCGCAACGTAATTGCATAAATGTTTCGTTTTTTGAATCCTAACGAGCGCGGCGGCGATTATGTGAGAGCCTCCGGATTATCAGCCATGTTGGGTCGGTCGCAGCGGCTCCGCATTCACCGCCTGAAGCTTCTCTCTATAAAGTTATAGAAGCTTCTCCCGGAGTCGGCCGTCCGCGCCTCACAAGCCTCCACATGCTTTAGCGCTTATCCAATATCCTTGAAAACAGCTGTGCCTCCACTTTTTCCAGCCTTCTGAATCAACTGCGCCTCAAGGTTTGCCAAATCCGCCTGGTTTTGTGACAGAGGCCCTTTTTCTGTGCACTTTGCACGTTTTCCTTTCTCTTTTATCCGTCCAGCATGGAAATTCTACAATTACGAAAGGCGGCAACCACAAAGGCCGCAAACTCCCAGCAGCCCCTATTATCTAGGTCACACAGGACCGGGCTGGTTTGTAAATCCATTTTCTAACCACTGACCTGGCAGAAAGAGTCCGGAGACGCAGTCTAGGGACTCTCCAGGGTGAAGACATCGCTCCACCTCCACCACAGATTTAAAGGGGTCCTCCATATAAGCGGATGCTTAGGAAAATCTGATTAATAATGCCGCCTCTGCACAATGCCCGTCCAGAATAGGAAAGACTGGTTGCTATGGATATGGTGCCTAGCAATGATACGATTCTCCCTAGCAACCAGTCAGACAGAGAAGGGTCGGGGAACTTGACGGCACGCATGGCGCTGTTTCCACAGTTCACAATGGTCATAGTAATCAAATTTATGTAAAAATTAAGTGTAAATAGTGTTACATCTCAGGGGGATCTGGAACTTGAGTGAGGTTATTTTAGTGTCTTCTCCTAGTCTTCGTTTCCCAGGTAATCGCCAGGGCTTTTTACATGGCCCAATTGTCAGGCAAGAATGTTAGTCAAATGCTGGCAAATTAGCAGTGTAGATTTGCCCGTGATAGTAACATAGTATGTAAGACACGAAAAAAGACACGTCCATCCAGTTCAGTCTGTTACCCCTCAATGTTGATCCAGAGGAAGGCAAAAAAACACCAATGGGATAGAAGACAATTTTCCTCATTTAAGGGAAAAAATTCCTTCCTGACTCCAATCTGGCAATGGGAATAATCCCTGGGTCACCAATCCTGTGAAGTAATTATTGATTATAACATATAATATTATATAGCTCAAGAAAGAAGTCCAGACTCCTCTTATACTCTAATATTGAATTGGGAGAGATCTCTGTACTGACCCCTAATATATTATACATAGTTATTACAGCGCCCCCTTGTTACAGTCCTGGGTATAATAGATCATGGGGGAGAACTCTGTACTGACCCCTGATATATCTATACATAGTTATTAGAGCGCCCCCTTGTTACAGTCCTGGGTATAATAGATGATGGCAGAGAGCTCTGTACTGACCCCTGATATATCTATACATAGTTATTACAGCGCCCCCTTGTTACAGTCCTGAGTATAATAGATCATGGGGGATATCTCTATATTGTCCTCATAACAATACACAGTTATTAGAGCGCCCCCTTTGCTACAGTCCTGGGTATAATAGATGATGTAAGAGATCTCTGTACTGACCCCTGATATATTATACATAGTTATTAGAGAGTCCCCTTGTTACAGTCCTGGGTATAATAGATGATAAGAGAGATCTCTGTACTGACCCCTGATATATTATACATAGTTATTAGAGCGCCCCTTGTTGCAGTCCTGGGTATAATAGATTATGGTAGAGATCTCTGTACTGACCCCTGATATATTATACATAGTTATTAGAGCGCCCCTTGTTGCAGTCCTGGGTATAATAGATTATGGTAGAGATCTCTGTACTGACCCCTGATATATTATACATAGTTATTAGAGCGCCCCCTTGTTACAGTCCTGGGTATAATAGATTATGGTAGAGATCTCTGTACTGACCCCTGATATATTATACATAGTTATTAGAGCGCCCCCTTGTTACAGTCTTGGGTATAATAAATGATGGGAGAGATCTCTGTACTGACCCCTGATATATTTATACATAGTTATTAGAGCGCCCCTTGCTACAGTCCTGGGTATAAATAGATGATGGAGAAATCTCTGTACTGACCCCTGATATATCTATACATAGTTATTAGGGCGCCCCCTTGTTACAGTCCCGGTTATAATAGATGATGGGAGAGATCTCTGTACTGACCCCTGATATATTATACATAGTTATTTGAGCGCCCCCTTGTCACAGTCCTGGGTATAATAGATGATGGGAGAGATCCCTGTATTCTCCCCTGATATATCTATACATAGTTATTAGAACGCCGCCTTGTTCCAGTCCTGGGTATAATAGATGATGGGAGAGATCTCTGTACTGACCCCTGATATATTATACATAGTTATTAGAGCGCCCCCTTGTTACAGTCTTGGGTATAATAAATGATGGGAGAGATCTCTGTACTGACCCCTGATATATTATACATAGTTTTTAGAGCGCCCCTTGTTGCAGTCCTGGGTATAATAGATGATGGCAGAGATCTCTGTACTGACCCCTGATATATTTATACATAGTTATTAGAGCGCCCCTTGCTACAGTCCTGGGTATAAATAGATGATGGAGAAATCTCTGTACTGACCCCTGATATATCTATACATAGTTATTAGGGAGCCCCCTT
Organism: Eleutherodactylus coqui; assembly: GCF_035609145.1. Taxonomy (NCBI): domain Eukaryota; kingdom Metazoa; phylum Chordata; class Amphibia; order Anura; family Eleutherodactylidae; genus Eleutherodactylus; species Eleutherodactylus coqui. The sequence goes on from NC_089839.1 coordinate 309,193,975, forward strand.
GTTACAGTCCCGGGTATAATAGATGATGGGAGAGATCTCTGTACTGACCCCTGATATATTATACATAGTTATTTGAGCGCCCCCTTGTCACAGTCCTGGGTATAGTAGATGATGGGAGAGATCTCTGTATTGTCTCCTGATATATCTATACATAGTTATTAGAGCGCCCCCTTGTTACAGTCCTGGGTATAATACATGATGGGAGAGATCTCTATACATAGTTATTAGGTCACCCCTGAGGTATTAGTGTATCTTGACGCCACCAGCAATAGCTGGTGGAGTCAAGATTGACAGGGGGTGATGCCCCCTGTAGCTAATTGGCTGTGCAGCTTCTTGTGCACAAGGTCCTTGAAGGGCACTAAACAAAGCGAGAAAAGGCACAGAGCGTCCGCCGGGGGTGCAGCCACAGCTGCAAGTAGCTTCTGCGGCAGCGCCCCAGAAGGTGGAACCCCCCCTTCAGTGCACAAGCTATAGCCTCCGGGCAGCACGGAGCTAACAGCCTCCGGCCACAATGCAGCTGTGAGCCGCTGGCCGGCACAGAGCTCACCGCCGCTGGCTGCAATGGAGGTCACAATCGCCGAGCGATACAGATGGTGGCAGGGATGGAGCTCACAGCAGGGACTGAGATGTCAGGCCGGCAGCCAGGTGGGATATATGACTGAAATGCTGCCCGGGACAGAGGTGAGATGCTGCTGTGTCTCGATCCATGTCAGCCGGCCCTGCTGCCTTACGCTGATGGTTAGTTGTCTTCTTTGCCTTACATTATTACATGTTCATGCTAGCATTTACAAGTAATAATATAAGGCAAAGAAGGCAAAAAACGGTCAGCCTAATGCAGCAGGGCCGGCTGACATTGCTCCACAGTCTGCTGCTACGACCTTGCAGCCTTGACCCTATCGGGAGCTGGGGGTGTGATGGGGCGTTCCTCCTGTCAAACCCCTAGCTTCCGGTGGCGTCAAGATACACTAATACCCACCCCTGAGCCATCTTTTTTTTAAACTAAATAATCCCAGTCTTGATGACCTCTCTGGGTATTGTAGTCCGCCCATTCCATTTATTACTTAAGTTGCCAGCTTTGTACCCGCTCAAGCTCTAATATGTCCTTCTTGAGTACCGGTGCTCAAAACTGTCCACAATATTCCATGTGTGGTCTGACCAGTGACTTGTACAGAGGAAGTTCTCGTCATGCGCCCCTAGACGTCTTCTGATGCCCCCCATGATCCTATTTGCCTTGGCAGCAGCTGCCTGATGCTGGTTGCTCCAGTTAAGCATTTTTCAGCTTGCATATATGAGTTAATCAGCAACCAGAGAGCAATTTTCTGCTTGTCTACCCCAGACAATCAGTGAGCATTTTTAGGCCTGTGTACATGAGTTGATCAGCCATCCAGTGAGAATTGTTATACTCACATAAAAGACACAATCAGCTGACAAACAAGCTAATTCATTGGCCGATCATTAGCATATTTACGAGGCCCGGCGATCCTTGTTGCCTGATCATCAGGCCGTGTAAACGTCCCTTAAACAGCAGCATGTCTTTAAATCATCCAAAAATAGTTGAATACATACAAATGAATCAAATTATCAATCGTTTGTCCCCATTCTAGCGATCCTCTGCCGAGTGTGAGCAGCAGTAAATGAGTACCGATCCACATGCTTGTAGTGAGGGTACTAGACTGATGATCATCCCCTGAGGTTCGCCCAGCCAGATGATCCTCCGTCCAGCATAAATTATTCTCCTTCTGGCTCCATATCTTTCCATCTGATATTCCAAGGCTCCACTGTCAGCCCATATTCTCCCTCGCAACAGAATTGCTTTGTTCTGCTACTGTATCTGTTATTAGCTTGGTTCTGGTGCTCTGTTTACATTATGAGCTTGGTTCTACTACTGTATTTGTTATGATCTTGTTTCTTATATAGTATGTATTTCTTTAAGTATTCTGGAGCTGTGTTTATGTACTGAGCTTGGTTCAGTTCTGTATTTATGAGCTTCATTCTGGTGTTGTATTTATGTTATGAGCCTGTTTCTGGTACTTTATTCATTCACTGAGCTGTTCTGGTGTTGGTTTGCTGTTATCATGCTGCTTTCTGCACAAGCAGAATACAAGCAGACAGCCTATCAGTGCAATATATATATATATATATTTTTTTTTTTTGGGGGGGGGGGCTCTAAAATAAATAAAGCACAGGGTGCTATCTAACCTGAGGCCGACACTGTTTCCACTCATCCAAGTGTCTTCTTCAGATAAATTAATGAGGCCCTATTGGTGAGTGGTGAAAGGTCTTCAGGATTTGTAAAGGAGGCCCAGTTGACCCTGACCTATGATGAGATACATCTCTGTCCTGTTGCCCCATTTACTGTGGCTCTCCTCCCAGTCTTCAGTATTTTTGTCATGCTGCTCCTTTTTGTGGAACTTCAAATGTTTTGAGTTTGGATTCTAGTGCAAACAATTGACCATTGTTTTTCTCCCCATGAGCGACAGTAATCTCAAAGGGCGAGGAGAGGATCCCCTAAGAACCTACATTGTATTTAGAACCGCTCTGTCCTGTAATGTACAGTAATAAGGGGTAATAATAACAGAAGATTCCGACAAGACAAGGAAGTAATATTTATATATCTGAAGGAAAGCACCATTTCCTTTCCAAGCAGGAAACTGAAGTTATTCTCGGAGCTTCCATCAAATCACTTTACAGACATTGAATAAAACGTTTCCTTCAAATTCTTAGAAGAGTTTTTTTTTGTTTTAGCTGAAGATAAAATAGAAGATTGTTATTATTACCTTCAGAGACGTAATCTGCGCCCGCCGGGATCCTTCGGTGGAGACGTGTTTTCCGTATTTAACTGATGATTCTATACGGGGTATTTTATCAGCCATGCGAATCTCGTTGACTCGGGGCAGGTTAGATGTTAAGTTGAATAACCTCAGTCTTCCAGACAGGTCTTGTTGATGTGGTCGACTCGTATTATTCTTGAAACCTATCCCCTGCGTTGACAGATTTGTATTTACTCTTCAGGTCCTTAGGAGAAAGTGTCTGGGGCCTTAGTTTGGGAAAAGACCACATGGAAAAAACACATAAGTCTCTGCCCCGCTGATTGCAATGCTCCTTGGTGTTCTATTTAAATTCCTTCTAGGACGTTGAGTGGCGACTTCTTCTTTTGTTTGCTTAAATAAGAAAATCCCAAGTAAATAGAAGTACTTGAGTCATCTTCTTCTGCTAAGATGTTTTCTAGTTATATGTCTTCCATATGAGGTTGTTACTTACAGTTTTTAGAGTTGTCAATGATCATTCAAGTGTCTGTAAAAGGCTTCCCTGAAGGGTTACAATGTTGCTGTGGCGGTGGACAATAAAATGATCCAAAAATTGTAACAGAAAGTACCATGTGCACCAAAATTTGCACCAAATTTTGGTGCTATGAAACTGAGTATGCCTAGTGGATGCTAGATGATTGACAGAGGCTCCCAGATAAAAGTGGCTATTGATTGCTATGCAAATAGAGAGCACAGAGACTTCTGAGAAGGATAGTGGCACAAACCAAGGAGAGCACAGAGTGGCATCTGAGAGAGTAATGAGAAACAGCAGGAGCTGCTGGAGAAGAGAGTAAGCGCTGGGTTGAGATACTGGAGACTGCCTATTGCTTGGAGCCAAATGGTAAGTAAGGCCCTTGGTACATTCCCTTGACCTGGTGGGGCATCTGGATTGTGGCAGAGACCAATGCAAGCAGTAGTAGAGTCATGTTCTTGACCTCAGTCTAACCTGGGTCGGTAGTAGCGCTGATTCCTGCACAACAGCACTGTAAGTGAGGTCAGCCTCAACCCAAATATTGCACACCATTAGGAACAAAGTTAGTAACCAACAGGCCTGTTGTGTAGGACTTGAACTATTGAGCAAAATTCATCGCTTGCCATTACGGACTGAGATAAGCGACATGTCAACTACAATTTGCATGCTATGTTTCCAGTAGAATGTATTGGTATTAGTAGAGTGTTAATCCTTTAAAAGACGAACTGTATGTTGAGTTGTGAGATCCTTATTTCAGACCACCTCTACTGATGAGACTAACCTTTGTACAGCATTACTGATATCGACCTTTAGGCTTTATCCTGTATTGTGCACCAAAATATTAATAACCCTGGGATTTAGATAGCATTAGTCAGCATCAAGTTATTCTATAGGATTTTGGAGAAACTTGATATATGGGTATTGGACTATTAATGTATGACCATATAATAGTGGACCAGTACACAGTCGTGAGTCACCCTGAACGAGACTTAAACTGCTTATCTGCTTACTTTTTATGCTTTATTAATCTTTGTTGCTGAAAGCATACACGCCGGCTCCCAGACCCAATGTGAGCTATTCCGAAAGCCTCTGTGCTACCAACACCATTCCAGATCACTGACCCAAATACCAGGGCCCCTTCACATAGACATTGGCAGAGAAAAGGGCGCTGGCTGCAGACCGTACAAGATAAAGATAAACAACAAAGAGAAGATATTCATACAGCACGGACAATACAAGTCAACCGATAAATCATATTTAATACCTTGTATGATCCGGCCAAGGATACTGTACACATGTAATTCTTCTGCTGCCGTCTTGATGTCTCAGGTCCATTAACAGACCCTTTAGACATAATCTTTTATGGGTTTATTTGTAGATGTCATGGAAAAGTCTTGCGTCCCGTTCTCTTGGCTCGTTCTGGAAACGTCAGGAAGACAATGCTGCGCTCCAGCTGTTAGTTCTTCTTCTGGAAAGGAGAGGAATGGACAGGAGGAGAAGCAGCAGAGCTCTGAGAAACCTCCATGTAGGATGGGGATACTTGATGATTTCACATATTGTACTCATCGACCCCAACAAGCCTGAACATCTTCCAACAAGGTCAACGATGAGAAAATAATTACAGATAGTTAATGGGCTGAGGCAATACGCTGCCTGGCCGCTGGCTCAGTCCTCCTCATGTGTTGTAGTCACTGCACGAAAATGTGTAGAAAATCAAACTCCACAACAAAGATGGAAAATGTGGGGACATCTGGTCCGAGCTGTTAAATGACTTGAACCAAGCAGATGGGAAATGTCTTGTGGTGAGAGAGGAAAAAAACTAACGTTACAGAGATGAATCAGCCTGGAAAGTGGGAGGGCCGATACGGTGTAAAATCTCCAAAATATAGGAATTAAGGAAAAAGCTCACAATATGCAGCTGACGAGCATCATGTGTTGCTTTAAACCAGCAATAACTGCTCATAATCCAAGCTGCATCAAGAATGGTGGTGGCCGCATGCAAGAGTCCCCAGTCGAAGGGTCCTATAATGTGCAGATAAGTCATGCTGGATGTTGGATTTGATAAAAGGTGGACATTTGCATAAAATCCATGTTCGTTATTTAACTCTTCTTGCTCAAATGGTTGTTTAATTGAACCCCTCTGCACAGTGGAGGCAAAGATTTTCAATATGGAACCAAAATCTCTGTCTTTTGCTCTGTAGAAATTACAAATTTGCTAATTTCTGGTCTAAATTCTAAAGACATCTGATGTAGAGCGAAGCTGATGGTGACATCAGCAATCCATCTGTGGGTCCATCAACGTTGGAGGTATCTGACAAGGCTTTGTAACACAAAACACAAATATCCTGAAGTAGGTTTAGTTAATATGAGGTTGACACATTGTGGAGGACGCTCAGCGTTGACATGTAACCGAATGAACCGACATGTGGCTCCGAATAAACTAATTAAATTTGTATTTTTTGTGTGCTAAAAACGTAATCTATTTGTCTTGATCCTGAATGATCCCTTCTGCTGCTCTGTTAGAATACAACAGCTGAAGATTATCTCGCATGACAGCGGTATGGAATCCAAATAAAAACAGTCAATGTGCAGTGTAAAGAATACACGACCAAAACACAAAAGACTGAAGAGTGAAAAACTCGAGATCCAAGAATCCAAGTACAACCCAAGAATATGGGAGCCATCAATTTAAGGCTCAAGAATACAAGATTCAAAAATATTGTACAAGACACAAGAATCGAGAATAGAAGTCTGAAAAATACAAGTTACAAGGACTCAACAGTCAACAGACTGCAAGACGCAAAAGTAGAAGAATACAAAATTCAACATGCAAAAATAGAAGACACAAGAATAGAAGATTCAAGAATACAAGACTCAAGAACAAAAAGATTACAAATACAAGACTCAAGGGAGTACAAGACTCAAGAATAGGTCTGAAGAACAAAAGGATTACGAATACAAGACCCAAGAATAGAAGAATTCAAAATTCACAATGGAAAAATAGTAGACATAAGAATACAAGATCCAAGAGTAGACAACTCAAGAGCACAAGATTCAAGAATACAAGTGCCAACAGTACAAGCCTTAAGAATACAAGACTCAGGAAAGAGGATTCAGGAATATAAGATGCAGGACTACAATGCTCAAGAATACAGGACTCATAGCTGCAAGGCTTAAGAACATGAGACTCAAGAACAAAAGACCCAAGAACACAAGACACAAGAAAAGTAGCTTCAAGAATACAAGACTTAAGGATGCAAGACCCAAGAATACAAGACTTGAGAAGACTTAAGAATACAAGACCTATGAATAGATGACTCAAAATTACAAGACCCAAAAATACAAGTGTCAAGCAGCACATGTGGATCCACTGTACCTCTAAAATGTTTTGACTAGGGAGCTAGATCCACGGGCAGCATTCTCCCTTCAAGCCCACCAGTCAGGATCTTTGCTGTGGGGACCCCCAGACCTTTACCCTTGTAGTAGTCTCAGTTAAAAAGCAGCTGATGCACTTAGTCAATTTCTTTCTGTAATGCAGTACTGGAGGGTATAGACAGAGATGTAGTTGAGGAGCAGGCTAAGATCTGAGCAGGTGGACAACTTGCATGGATGAGAAACAGGCCGAGTATCAAGGCAGTCAGTAGACAGGAGAATGCATAGTCAGATAACGAGCTGAAGTCAGGAATGGAGAGGTCAGGAAATTTAGGCAGATAGTTCAAGGGACATCTGGAGGGATACGGTTCTGGCTATGCGCAATAGTAGTAGGAGAGAGGAGATACCATTGGCCATGACCAATGGCAGTAACAACAAGACTCAAAAATACAAGTCCTACGCTGCCTAGATCAACAGAGAAGGAGGAGACCTGGTGGTGGTCTTCCATGACTAAGATATTAAAGTGGCTAGATAAAGACGTCTGCCATACCCTGTCTTGTGGCATAGGTTGTTGTCCATAGGAATGCTTTCAGCCACATGATTCCTATAAGTCAATCAATTCGCAATCTGGCAACTGCCTTGGAGATCATCTGACAGGACCCAGAGATATAGACAGAAAATGAGTGATATCAAAATGGTGCCTCCTCCAGGTGCTAGTTGATAGTTCTTCCCAAATTCTTGCCAAAATTAGATAGAAATCTCCTTCTATGGAAATTACATTAGCCTCTATGTCATGTGCCCAGTTGGCTTATATTAATAGCAGTGTCACCCGATCCTACCAAAATCATTCAGATCCAGTAATGACCAATGGAGACCACTGTTCCCTGTAAGCTGTGTTTGTTAGAAATGATAGCATTAAAATTCCATATCCTGCAGACGTGTAGAGCTGAGGTTAGGCTCATTAATCTAGTAAAATGTTGTTTTAACACTTTGTATCCAGAGTGACTTTTTCTGGACTCTCTTTATTCTGGCTCTGGTGACCACCACTATCCCGCCTGGAGTCCTCGGGAACACTGAACAGATGAGATGTAATATTCAAATGAGCTTTCCAACTGGATTAGATGCCAAACATGCTCATCAGATACATTCTGTTTCTTCAGTGTTTTATAACATTTGTGGATTTTTTCATTAAGTACTAGTGGCAGCAGGCTGTTCTGGACTCGTAACGTGCTGTATCCATAATTAGTCTACACTGATCACCAGATAACCTAGGTAACCTCCGAGTCCTGTGCAGTATCCACATGAAGTGGAAACACACGGATGATGGATGAGATTTTCCATCCATATGTAAAGTTCAGAGGTCAATTCATTTTTTCTGCTGCACCTGGATACCTGACAGATCGCCCTCACATTGAGAAAAGACTGACTGTGTGCAAACACAATGAAGCAGAACTGATTGTGTGGTTGCAGTTAGATGGTTAGCAAGAGCCGGAGCTTCTTGTGTTGCCTATCTTTACTAGAGTGGACGGGAAAAAACCTTATAACCTATATCTAAAGAGCGTCTATTGTCTATCTATATAACGAGGGAGAGGATGACAATATGTGAAGTGTTTCTGCATGAGGTGATTGGGTGGAATTTGCATCAGAGGTATTGGGAAGCGCAAGTGTTGCCTATCTGTGCCAGAGATATTGTTTAAGAGCTTGGGTTGCCAATTTATGCCAGAGATATTGGGCAAGTGGATGTGTTGCCCATCTGCATTAGAGGTACTTGGGTAAAAGCATGCATCGCCTATCTGTACCAGATGTATTGGGGAAGAATATGGTTGCCTATCTGTATTAGAGGTACTTGGGGAAGAGCATGCATTGCCTATAGGTTCCAAGAGTAGTTAAAGGGAACCTGTCATCACCTTTGAGTGCCATAAACTATGTTATGGTGCTCAAGGGTGATGGAATAGGGAGTCCGGGGAGCTGCGCTTGATACGCAATAGGCGCCCCTTTCCAGCGCTTTGTCGCTGTGAAATTGGCTTGCACACACAGTGTGACTCTCTTCGGCGACTTGACGGTATCAAGTCAATTGGGTGGCCTTTTCTTCTACTTCCACTGACCATTTCCAGTATGAGTGCCTTCTCACTGATTCGCAGCCCATGACATTCCCAAAGTAGGATAGTGCTTGGTGATCTCAGCTTCTAGCAAGGTCTTACTAGTCTGGCTATAGTTTCTGCGCTGATATATTTACTTTTCTAGATGGCATTCATGATCACCGTGGTTTTCTGTCCAAGGCTAATTCTCTCTTGATTTCAAGCATTGTGTCCCCATTTCTGTCAATCTGGGAACCAATGAAGATGAAGCTGTGCACTGTGCTGATTCCTTCATCCTGTATTTTCAGAGGTCGCCGTGACCTACTTTTTTGATCTTCAGTCTGAACTCAATCTTCTTGCTTTCTTCTTGAACTTTCAGGATGAGTCGCTCCAGATCTTTTCCGCTTTCTGCCAATCAGGTAGTGTCGTCGGCATATTGGAGATTGTTGATGTTTCCGCTGTCAATCTTAAAGGGGTTGTCCCGCGAAAGCAAGTGGGGGTATACACTTCTGTATGGCCATATTAATGCACTTTGTAATGTACATCGTGCATTAAATATGAGCCAAACAGAAGTTATTCACTTACCTGTTCCGTTGCTAGCGTCCCCGTCTCCATGGTGCCGTCTAATTTCAGCATCTAATCTCCCGATTGGACGCGCTTGCGCAGTCCGGTCTTCTCCCTTCTGAATGGGGCCGCTCGTGCCGGAGAGCTGCTCCTCGTAGCTCCGCCCCGTCACGTGTGCCGATTCCAGCCAATCAGGAGTCTGGAATCGGCAATGGAACGCACAGAGCCCACGGTGCACCATGCGAGAAGACCTGCGGTCCACCGTGGATGAAGATCCCGGCGGCCATCTTCGCAAGGTAAGTAAGAAGTCACCGGAGCGCGGGGATTCGGGTAAGTACTATCCGTTTTTTTTTTTAAACCCATGCATCGGGTTTGTCTCGCGCCGAATGGGGGGGCTATTGAAAAAAAAAAAAAAAAACGTTTCGGCGCGGGACAACTCCTTTAACTCTAATTTTGATCATTTTGATGTCTTCTGGTATCGCTTTTCTTTTGACTGCTGGTGACAGACCACAGCCGTGTCTTGTTCCTTTCCCAATTCTGAGCCAGTCCGTATCACCAGATGCCGTTCTCCGTGTGGCTTCTTGGTCCACATAAAGTGGTCTGATGAGCCTGACAAGGTTAGCAGCTTTTCCCATTTGTAGAAGGCAGATAATTGGCTTTTCATGTTCAATACAGTTGAAGGCCGCTGTGTAGTCAATGAAACATATGTAGAGGTCTTACTGATATTCTCGTATCTTCTCCATGAGCCTTTTGAAGTTGGTGATGTGACCTCTGCTTTCCCTATAAAAAAGCAGCCTGTACATCTGGCATTTTCTGTCGATGGTTCATTCAGATGTTGTTGAATGATCTTCAGGAGGACCTTGCTAGCCTGTGGTATCAAGACAATAGTATGACAGTTGGAGCAATCCTTCGTGTCAGCTTTTTTAGTATTGGGATGATCACTGACCTTTCCGTCTCCTTTGGCCACGCAAATATTCACCAGATGCATTAACATAGCACCGTCAGTGCTGCATTTGGTACTGGGTTGAGGACCTCTACTGGTATGCCATCTGCTTGACCAGCTGCTTTATTGCCCATACGACCTTTTCCTCAAGAATGTCAGGTTCTGGCTGGAATGAGTCTTCTTGTGATGGTGCTCCCTACACTTCACTTGTGTGAAGTTGTTCAGGGTAGGTGTGCCATCTTTTGATTACTCGTTGGTCATGCAGTTCCTTCCCATCATCTCCAAGTATTGTAGCCTTGCGAGGCATGAAAGGTCGCCTTGCCTTCTTCTCTTGGGCAAACATTGGTCTCATGCATCCTTTCCTGCTTTGTTCCTTCAGTTTGCCATACTGGGTAAAGGATAACTTGCTGATTGCTGGATGTAGCCAAGTTCAAGTTCTCTGCTACATCTGGCTTTGTCATTGAAAGAAATTAAGTGGCAGTGCGCATGTGAGGTGGACACTGCAAACACTTCAGGACACACTGGAGCGTCGTCCTTAGGATCCGTGAGGGTCTCGGTGTTTGGTGGGATAACCCCTTTAACAAGTGTAGATTGAAAAAAACTAAATGAATGATGAATGATTGGTTTATAGACTCATCCTTTATCAAACTATTGAAGCTATTGCAGACGAAAGTTACCATATCTGTGCAGTAAGCTTGATTCTGGTGCTGTATTTATGTTATGAGCTTGATTCTAGTACAGTATTTATTATGATCTGGGTTCTGGTGAAGTGTTTATCTGCTAAGCTTGATTCTGGTACTGTATTTATGTACTGAGCTTTGTTCTGGTTATGTATTTATGTACTGAACTTTGTTCTGGGGGTGAATTTATGTTATGAGCTTGTTTCTGTATCTGTGTACTGTGCTTGGTTCTGGGATTGTATTTATGCCCTGAGGTTGGTTTTAGTGCTTTATTTCTATTCTACATTTACTTTCTACAGGAGACTGTTTATATTGTAAGGTTGTTTCTGGTGCTGTATTTCTGTAACAAGCTTGGCTCTGGTACTGTATTTATGTTATGAGCTATGTTCTGGTGATGTTTTTATGTACTGGGCTTGGTTCTAGGGCTTTATTTATATTGTGAGGTTGGTTCTGGTGCTGTATTTATATCACAAGCTTGGTTCTGGGGCTGTATTTATGTACTGAGCTTAACTTTAGGGCTTTATTTATATTGTGAGGTCTGGTCTGGTGCTGTATTTATGTACTTGGCTCAGTTCTGGTGCTCTATTTGTACCCTGAAATTGGCTTTAGTGCTTTATATAAATATTTTTAGGTTGGTCCTGGTGCTGTACTTATATTAGGAGCTTGGTTCTGGTGCTCTATTTATTTTATTATCTTAGTTCTGGTCTTACTGTCCAGAGACCCCTGACCGCGGCATTAATGATCCAGCAGTGCACTGAACTATGGAAGAACTCTGCAGCCATACATACCCTAGTCCTCCTTCTTCCTGCCCAATCAGTGCAGATACCTCTGGAGGTCCTTCACATATCTCCCTGGGGGTGCAGGTCCTCCTCTGTACACACAGGGACAAACAATAGCAAAAATCAAAGGTCTTGCAGTAGCAGCAGAACCTTTGATGATGTCAAACGCGATGAAAGTTTACGGCGCGGGTCGGTGTTCTCCCGGACGATGACCGCACGCTCTTACTTCCTGCAGGAGACCGTTTACATTTTTGCACTTTGAAGTCATCAGATTGATTCTGCGTCTGAACTGGAAGCAAAACCGCGGCTCCCGAGACGAGCGTAACTAATGGCGATCAGCCGCAGACATCGCCGACGACCCGACACATTGCCTCACCCGGCTCACACCAACCACACGTTAGACGGGAGCAGAGAAAGCCTTCCTCCGCCAAGATGAATCCGCTTCGGGACGAGGTGCTGCCGCCGTCTGAACTCTCGGGGGGCCCCTCTGGGACCCCAGCAGTGATCGCGTCTGGTTACTAGTGTGACTGGCCGTGGGTGGTGGTGCGACAGGTTCAGGACAGCGCGGCGATGACAAACGGACGCGGCGCATACTTTTTCTATAACACAATATAACTTTCCTGCACAGTTGCATCATGGGACGGTCGCGCTCCATCGGAGGGTTCTGTAATTTTATTGTTACGTAATAAACCAATAGCATGAACTCTCTCACTTAAAGCGATAGTACTCTTAAAGCGACAGTACTTCTCATCACTTGGCATCTTTTGCCAACATATACATTTCATTTTGGTCCTTGTGTACCCGCGTCATCGCCTAGGTGACGGCGTGGGAAAAACAAATCGGTAGTGTGCATGACTAACAACGAGCGTCCGCGGTCATCTGCAGTACAGAATAGGGAAGGCACGCATGGTCGCCGCCCGGGGTCACAGCCGGATTCCACTGCAGGCTCCCACATGTGGAATCCGGCTCGCTGGTGATGTAACCAGAGGACGTCGTCACATCATCACCATCAACTTGCGGTTTCACTCCGGCGTTACAATGTATCTAACTGCGCCATGACACCCCATCATTGTGACACTCTATTTCACAGTCGTCATTAACCCTTTATGCATAACTCTATAAGCATCCCATATACCATTACACTTTCATAACATCACATTTGTTAGTAACCCTTGCAAGGCCTTTCTTGACTACTAACTATTATTTAACCCATTAGGCTGGCATCTAATTAGAGTCCCGTTAACTCCCCCCAACCCCCTCCCAGCCAGGGAGTTTAGCTCATACAATACTGAGGCTTGTAGTTCACTCAGCTTTTCCGGAACATTTCATGCCACTCGCTGTGTTTGTCCGACGCGTCTGTGACGAATCTTCTGCATCGCCGCCGCAGTTTCCAGCAATGTGGTGCGCTTTACCCCAGGAATTCGGTCCATCGCCCATATTTGGCCCACCCGGACTGCAGGGAATTTTATGGTCTCTGCTAGATAACCAAGAGGGGCCACAGAAAGAGCATTATAACCAAGAGGGGCCACAGAAAGAGCATTATAACCAAGAAGGGCCACAGAAAGAACATTATAACTAAGAGGGGCCTTTTTTTTACTATGTGGAAGTTACTGAGAAGGGCATTGGGGTAACTGCAGGATGGGACCAGTGTGCGGAGATAAGCCAGAGCTGGTGATGGCGGTTAGGGCCCAGATAGAGAAGTAAAACAAAACCGGATGTCTGCAATCAGAGATGACGTCACCTGTGATCTCTGGAGGTAACTGCACTGTTATCACTATCACTGTGTAGAACTGGTGTCCTGGCTCATAAGTGATCAAAAAGCCGTATGTAGCCCCAAAATGGTACAAAAAGGAAAACATTAACTCATTCTGCAAAAATTGATCCCCCACATACCTCCTCGACAGGAAAATAAAAAACACTAATTACCTGGGGACCTTCACCTGACAGCAGTCCCAGGTAAGTGGGCTTCTACTAAGGCTGGCTGAGCACTCCTGCTGTACGGTCTTTACGAAGGGCGAATTCCAGGATTATAAATTGGTTCCACCTCAATTAGGAAAACTTGAGCCGGACACAAACAGGGTGAAACGTTACATGATCCACGCTGGGGGCTTGGTGAGGGATGAGGTGCTGCTCGGGCAGATGATGCCTCCGGCGGCATGCTGTGCTCTGTAGTGCGCTCCACACCTGCATTGTCTGGGTGACAGCTGACACTTTGTAACAACCTTCTGCTTGTAAAAACATGTCAGCATGTAATGGGAATTCAGTGGCAACAAAGTAGATGATGTGAGAACAAAGTGCAGGAGGGAGAGTTACACCCAGAATCCCAGAGCTACCCAGCAGAGGCCGGAAGCAAGAAGCAATGGTTTTCTGATGCAGTTGTGCGTCTTCTGCAAGCTTGCTGACTGTTTTCAGTAAGGTCCAGCAAATGTGTGGCTGCAGCTCTGGAGTATAATACAGGATGTAACTCAGGAGCAGTACAGGATAAGTAATGTATATACACAGTGACTCCACCAGCAGAACAGTGAGTGCAGCTCTGGAGTATAATACAGGATGGAACTCAGGATCAGTACAGGATAAGTAATGTATGTACACAGTGACTCCACCAGCAGAATAGTGAGTGCAGCTCTGGAGTAAAATACAGGATGTAACTCAGGGTCAGTACAGGATAAGTAATGTATGTACACAGTGACTCCACCAGCAGAACAGTGAGTGCAGCTCTGGAGTATAATACAGGATGGAACTCAGGATCAGTACAGGATAAGTAATGTATGTACACAGTGACTCCACCAGCAGAATAGTGAGTGCAGCTCTGGAGAAGGGTGTGTGCTGGTGAGCTCTGCTGAGATCCAGAGGGTGTGGTCGCCTAAGGCACAGCTCCAGAGTTTTGGCCCAGCAAGGCGTGCTGTTTCTGGGGCTTCCAGCAACAATGGAGCCCCTGGCCTCCTCCCTCCGGCTTCGGTCGGGGGGAGGGAGGGTTGAATCCCAGGAGGGAAAGCGAGCTAGTCGGGGCAGCAGCAATGTCACCCCGACTCCCCGGGTGGATACAGAGTCCAGGAGGACAAGATCCCAAGCTAAAGAAAAGCAGGTCAGTGCTAAAAAACAGCCTATCAGTTGGGGCGAACGCCAAAAGGGAGAGTCTGTGGAGGAGCTGGCATCCCGCATCGCCACACATATGCGGGATTATGAAGAGGCTGGGAAAGAGCTGGTGAAACAGCGCAGAGAGCTACAAGCAGCCCGCTGTGACATGGAGCGAGCCTCCCGTGGTAAAAAGGTCGCAATAAGCCAGAAAATTAAAATCTGTGAGGAGGCTATTGAAATGTATGAGGAGGAAAGGGAGAGGATCCTGGAGACCAGCGGTCCCTTCCGTGAAAAGTTGCTTAATGACAGGCGGTTCTCCCAGATGGCAGCCAGGAGCCCTGGCAGCAGGAAAGCTGGGGGAAAATACCAGCACAGCAGCTCGGAGGAATCGGAAGCTTTGGAGGGGCAGGCGGCATGTTCTGCTGAGCAGCAGTCCTCGCTGCAACCGGGAACGGGCACCAGCATCCCGGCGGAGCAGGTTTGCCTGCCCTCATCATCAGATGGCAGTGATCCAGATGGCAGTGACTATGAGAGCAGCAGCAGCGGACAGGGGGCGCTGTTGCTGCAGCAGATCATGCTGCAGGAGTCCCCTGCAAGAATGCAGGCAATGCACTTCGGTGATGAACTACCACCAGAAACGGCAGCGGGAGGTAAAAAGACCAAGAAAAAGAAGAATCAAGCTTACATCCAGGAGAGGTTCGTTTACGTAACCAAGCACCCTGGCCTGGCTGCAAAGTCAGGCCAGGGAGCTAGCCCTGGGCTCCTAGACCCGGCCTCTGTTGTGAGTCCGGTGCAGGGGACCAGGGAAGAGAGGGTTAATGCGACCCAAAGCTCCAAGCCCGCTTGTGCCAGTAGTGGGACTGGAGGAGTTAAGGAGGCAGAAAAGGTTAAAATGAAGGGTCGTGGCCAGACCGGAGGCGCTGGCGCTGTTGGTCGCAACCCAGTGGGAGGGGGAGGCGATTTGGCGCCAGGTACCATCAAAAAAGATGACGGCTTGGCTATCCCCCCTGTGTCCCTGAAGTGTCTGTCGGGCGCTGAGGGGAAGCAGTGGGTGGTGGTCGGGTCGGCCAATCCTCCCACCCATCCCGGATGTCCCGCTGCAGATCCCAGTGTCGCTGGTGTGGGCGGAGCTTCAGCAAAAAAAAATCCATCTAAATTACGCACAGCGGACACGGGTTTGCAGCCTCAGTCGGCTGCTGAGGTCGGGGACTTGCCCTCTGGCAAAAAACTAAGTAAGCAGAAGACAGGTCCTGGTCAGGAGAAGGGTGTGAATGTGAGTACCCCTGTTGCACCCGCTGTTGCTGTTGTTTCTATACCCCCAAATGTCCCCAAACCCCCAGGTTTACCGCCTGCTGAACAAGCAGGTACAGTTTCAGTAGATGGTCGGGGGGTGGGACAGGATCCAGTTGGCCCTCCAGCGGCGACAACATCTGGCAGAAGTTATGCCAGTGTCGCCGCTGGGGGGAGGGGAGAGGCGTCCTCCTTGTCTTCGGGCTCCGGGGACGGTGTCTTACAGCGGCGTCTCCTGGAGGCTTTGAGGAGAGGGGAGAGCTCAATGACTGTAGGAGGTAGAGTTGTGGACTTGTCTCTTTGGGTAGAGAGACATGGACTTGGAGCCTTCCGAGAGCAAAGGGGGGAGACCGTATGGTCCCTGCCGACAACCGGGCAGGACATTGGCCGTAGGAACGTGGCTCGTCTTCAGTGGAGAGGCAGTGATGCATGCCCATCGAGGGGCAAAGTGGTTGAGCTTCTGCTGAGGATGGGGTTTAGGGCGCAGGACATCTATGCCCTTATCCACCCCTACGGCTCGTCTGAGTTCGACATCAGCTTTGCTCGCCCAGAGGGCCTTGAGCTCTTCTGGGGGAACTATGAGCTGATGAAGGACGAGCCCGGCTGGCGTGGTTTTGCTGCGCAAGTGGTAACCCGCCAAACTGGAGTGAAGAGAGTGACCGTTCTGACCCGTAATGAGTCACTCTCTTGTTATGACATCATGACTTGGCTCAGTCGCTACGGTGAGGTAGTGGATATGCCGCAAAAAAACAGAGATGAGCACGGCATCTGGTCCGGAGCCTGGACATTCATGGTAAAACTAAAGCGTTCAGGGAACTCGGTGGCCCACATACCATCCGCGGCTTTCCTTGGCAGGGATCGTATCTTGGCCTTCTACCAGGGGCAACCGAAGCTCTGTCACAAGTGCGGCGACCCCACACATTTGAGTGCCGCCTGTAATGTCATCAAGTGCGCTCTGTGTGGCGAGGTAGGTCATCTTGCGGCATCTTGTGCGGAGATTAGGTGTCACCTGTGTGGTGACCTCGGTCACCCATTCAGCCGCTGTCCACGCTCTTTCGCCAATGCGGTCATGGCCCCAACGGAGGAGAGCCATGAGGTTGCCTCTGCAGGGGAAGGGACCAGCAGAGGCGGAGGAGTCCAGGAGCCTGTGAAGAACAAACATGTTGGGGCTGCTGCACTAAGGCGCCAAGAGAAGCGCAGAAAGAACAGAGAACTGGTGGAGACCCAGGTGGCAGGTGGGTCAATGCTGGCACCTGTTCTGGATGCGACTCGTGTGGCTGAGGCTCCAGGGGAGGGCGAGTTGGATGAGGAGGTCAGAAGGATCCAGAGGGAGGAGGCTGCCACTTCTTCAGATTCCTCCCGCTATGAAAGTGTGGATGAGGATGGCAAGGAGTGGCGACAGAAAAAGCGAAAGCAGGGCACCGGGGAAAAAAAGAAAAAAATGCGGGAAAGAAGAACTTCCCCTATACTGGCCCAGGTGCAGGAAGGTAAACCAAACTCGCCTCTTGTTGAGCTCTCCAACAGGTTCCAAGCTCTCTCCTCTTCAGAGGAGGAGGTGGAGGGTGAGGATCCTGGGGCAAGTGTGCGGCCTACAGGGGGCGCCGAGTCTTCCTCTTGTGAGCGTACAGTAACCTCCAAGGGGCGGGCTGGCCCGGGGCCCGGTGACAAGGACGACGAGGTTGAGGAGCCCCTTGCCATGGACCTTTCGGTATCAAAAAAACGTGGCAAGGGGTCTTCCTCAGACCCTGAAGTGAAAAGGGGTGGGAAGAAGAAAGCCATTTAACTCAATCATCAAAGATGGCGGCACCCGCTCCGTTGACTCTGGCATCCATTAATGTTGCCAGCATTAAGTCAGATATGGCGAGATTTGCGGCCTTTGATTTTCTCGGCCGTGTTGAAGCCGACATTTTGTTTTTGCAAGAGACCAGGCTGCCAAATTTAGCAGCTATACATAAAGCAAAGAGGGAGTGGAGGTCCGGGCCATCCTACTGGTCTCTTGCGGCCGAGCCATATAGCGGAGTGGCGGTTCTTTTTACCGCAGCGGTTGAATGCCGACGGGTTATTGAGTTAGAAATAGGGAGGTGCCTGATCCTGGATGTTCTCATGAAGGGACAAGAGCTTCGGCTAATCAACATCTACGGTCCCCAAACCAAGCGGGACCGCAAGGATCTCTTTATGAGGATCAAGCCGTACCTTTTTACCAGTCGGCAGGTGATCTTTGGGGGTGACTTTAACGCAGTCACGAGGACCCGTGACAGGGGAGGCTCCCTAGGCAAGCTGACTTATGATAGCGTCGCGCTTAATAGCATAGCTAGCGAAGCTCGCCTGGTGGATGTCCACATCCGGCACACCCCAGGCCACGCGGGTTTCACCTATTATAGAGGCGAGTGCAGGTCTAGAATAGACAGGTTTTATTTGAAGGAGGAAGCCATCTCTTCACCAGTGTCCGTTGTTGAGGTGGAATTCTCCGACCACTGTCTGATTTTGTTTTCCCTGAATGTTGCAGAGACCCCCCGGATGGGTAGAGGCGTATGGAGGCTGAATTCATCACTCCTGGAGGAAGCAGAGATAAGACAGTCCTTTGAGGATTTTCTGCAGAGCCAGGTACCATTACTGGATCTCTGTAGCAGTAAGTCAGAGTGGTGGGAGATGCTCAAGATCAGGGCGGCAAGGTTCTTCCGTCAGCTCTCTAGCCTCAGGAGCCTGAGTAAGTACCGTCTTTATCAGGGCCTGAGGAGGAAACTCGAACATCTCGTCTCGACTGGAGGTAGCCGCGAGGAGATCTCCAGAGTGAAGTCTTTGCTCAAAGGGTGTCAGTATAATAGGCACGCATCTTTGGTTTTTGAGAGGGACTTCGGGAAGTACCACTCGCCCGACCCTTACAGAAACTGCAAGATGTCAGTGAATCGTAAAGTTGTCACTGGACTGATCGACGGTACGGGATCTCTGAACAGGTCCAGATCAGGGATTCTGGAAGTCATCAGATCCTTCTACTCGCACCTTTTGAGAAAGAGGGATCTAGATCGAGATGTGATGTCGGCTTTCCTGGCTGAAGCTGTCCCTGAGCCAGGGGATGACATCTCCCTTAATGTTTTGACAGAGGAGATCAACATAGAGGAAGTTAAACTGGCGATTGATGGGCTTGCGCTCAAAAAATCGCCAGGACCGGATGGCTTAACATCCGAGTATTATAAAACCTTTAAGGACCTCTTGAGTCCCCTCTTGACTGAGGTTTTCAATGAGTGTCTTTCCTCGGACACTCTCCCAAAGTCAATGAGGAGGTCGGCTTTGATCCTTCTGTCAAAGGGTAAAGACTCGAGCCGTATTGAGAACTGGCGTCCCATAGCGCTTCTCAATACGGACAGGAAGTTTCTGGCAAAAGTGCTGTTTAATCGGCTGGTCAAGTTTGCACCCCGGCTCCTCTCGGGCGCCCAGCATTGCTCTGTTCCAGGCCGTAGCACCTTTAGTGCTGTTCTAGGTGTCAGGGAGGCAGTGGAGCAGGGTAGGGCTGGTCACTGGGAGGGGTACCTGCTGTCCTTGGATCAGGCCAAAGCGTTTGATCGGGTTAATCACGAGTACCTCTGGTCTGTTCTTCTGAGATATGGCCTGCCAGTGGGGTTT
Organism: Eleutherodactylus coqui; assembly: GCF_035609145.1. Taxonomy (NCBI): domain Eukaryota; kingdom Metazoa; phylum Chordata; class Amphibia; order Anura; family Eleutherodactylidae; genus Eleutherodactylus; species Eleutherodactylus coqui. Next base: position 309,213,659 of record NC_089839.1, read on the forward strand.
GTCAATTGGCTCAGGACATTGTACGCGGGGGCTGAGACTTTCCCGCTAGTGAACGGTTGGGTCGGTCACCCATTTGAGGTTGGGTCTGGCGTCCGTCAGGGTTGTCCTCTGAGCCCCTTGCTGTACGTGTTTGCCATTGATCCCTTCCTTAGGAGGATTGATGGTGGGCCTATGGCAGGGGTCGGGATGGATCGGACGGTGCCGGAAGCCACCCTCAGGGTGGCAGCGTACGCTGATGACGTCACCGTCTTTGTGTCCTCGAGGGGGGAGGCAGAGTACGTGATGTCAGAGGTGGATCGCTACTCGGAAGCATCCGGGTCCGGCATCAACTGGGATAAGTGCGAAAGTCTCTGGTTAGGAAGGGGAGATCCTACATTTGGTCTCCCGGACACCCTTCCAGTGCCCCAGGACTCGGCTAAAGTTCTCGGCATCAAATTTGGCCGGGGAGATTACCCCATGCAAAATTGGGTGGTCAGGCTGGATGGTGCCACTCAGAAGGTGGCCCAGTGGAAGGGTTGGTCTTTGACCCTTCGGGAAAGGGTTAACCTGATCAAAACATACCTGCTCCCTTTATTCATCTACCTGGGCAGCGTATGCATTTTGCCAGAGCCTCTCTGGACCCGGGTCTACAACCTGTTCTTCCTAATGTTGTGGGGGAACAGGTTGAACCTAATTAGGAGAGATGTCACATACCGCACGAGGAGATTAGGGGGGTTATCTATGGTCAACCCCGTGGTGTTTCTCGTAAACACCTTTGTTAAGATCAATATAGGCAACCTCTGGCAAGAGAGGGCTCCTCCGTGGGTATTCTCCTGTTGGGGATGGCTTCGGCCTTTCTTCCAGGAATGGGAGACTGGAGGGCGAGTGAAGGATCTTCGCACGCCGCACGGGCATCTCCCGGCTTACGCTACCGTGGTTCTGAAGATGATACGTCGGTGGGGTCTGGGGATGTGGGAGATCAGAACTCTGTCGAGGAAACTCCTCGATAAGAGGGTTCTGTTGACCCATTTCCAGAAGCCCCTGGCGCTCAAGGACTGCCCAAGTCGGGACCTGGAGGGAGGGTTACGTTTATTGAATTCTGACAGGATCCCCTTGAAGTTTTGGGACTTGACTTGGCGCTGTTTCCACGGGAGACTGTATGTAAGGGGCAACTTGAAGAGCAGGCCGCTGGTGGATAGGGGTTGTCCCCGCCAGGAGTGCAGCGATGTGCTGGAAAGCATGGAGCATTTCCTGCTTCAGTGTCCCTTTAATACAGAGGTATACAATCGGGTGGGAGCCTCCATTGGTTGGCCCAGGTTGGCACGCCTCTCGTATGCGGAATGGGTCTATGGGGCATTCAGGGACCTTGGTGGCAGGGACCGGTGCACTGTATTCTTAGTCAGCCTAGTGGTCAGGTTTCACATTTGGAATGCACGGTGTTTAGTCTCGACGGAAGAGAAAATCCTCCCCGTGGATGAGGTGAATAGGAACATCCTGGGTGACCTGGTGAAGGTGCGTTCTTTGGATTATGAGAGGTTGGGCACGACTAAGGCCTCTCTCCTATGGAGAGGGTTTGTATTTCGTTAGGGACAGTCTTCTTATTGTTAGGGTCTTTGTAGGGACAGAATAGGGAGAGGTAGGGACAGTTTCTCTGAGGGTAAGTTTTAGGGAAAGAGTAGGGACATTGTAGGGACAGATTAACTATAGGGATAGTTTTTTCTCTACCTGGTCGGTGCCCGGCCTATCATATCCAGTCCTGGTGGAGGGCTGTGTGTGCCACTAGTAGAGTTTTGTTTTCGGTCAAAGATGAAGTATGTACGGCTGCAGGTAACTGAACCTTAGGCTTTCGGGTATTAATATGTAGTGTTGGTTTGTAGGTATGTAATATAAGATATGTTATATGTTTTGTTTTGTATATAGGGTTAGGGGTTATAGATAGGTTGGGTGGGGGCTTATTGGGGGGAGGGGGGATTTATGCCTCAGCCGTAGCTTGACACGTCCCGGACAATGAACACTGGGCACGGACTGTTGGTGCGGGCATGGCCCTCAGGCTGCGGCGGGCAAGGCGTGTAATGCGGTGCAGCTTGGCCCGTCCTGGACAGAAACATTGGGCACGGACTTGGGATGCAGGCGTGGCCCCCAGGCTGCACTGTATGGGTGGAGTGCTGGGTGTGTGGTGGTGGGGAATTAGCTAAGGAATAGTTGGGATAATTGAATTCATTTTAGTTTTGTGTGCATTTATATATTTAAAAAAAAAAATAAAAAAAAAAAATTATAAAAAAATTAAAAAAAATAAATAAAAAAAAAAAAAAAAAATTATACAGAATGATGGTTTAAGTTAAAAAAAAAAAAAAAAAAAAAAAAGCAGTTATATTGATAAGATTTATTATGTGTTTTTTCCCCCTCATTTATGTGCTGTTTATTTTGGTTTGTTCTTAGCTTATTATAATTTGGACCGAAGCAGGTCTGGATTAGGTCAGACTGGATCCCTTGAGTTAGGTTGTTAAATATAGCTTTATTTTGTCTCCTCCCCCAAACCCTTAGTTTGGTATCCCATTTTTCATGTTTTTTTTCAGTTACAGATTCTATAGGTTGTGATGGTTTGGATGGTGTGTAGTGTGTGTGCGGTATGTTAGCCTGACCAGAAGGACCGTTTCGTTATAATTTAAGGACAAGTTTCGTTGACCGAGAGCCGGACGTTTGTATTTAGTATTAACAATTTGTATTTGGTTATTGTCTCTGTGAGCCGTGAGGCGGGTCTGTTTTGTTGCTGTTATGTTTTTTAATTTTATAATAAAAAAAGATCTACAGGATGTAACTCAGGTGCAGTACAGGATAAATAATGTATGTACACAGTGACTCCACCAGCAGAATAGTGAGTGCAGCTCTGGAGTGTAATACAGGATGTAACTCAGGTGCAGTACAGGATAAATAATGTATGTACACAGTGACTCCACCAGCAGAATAGTGAGTGCAGCTCTGGAGTATAATACTGGATGTAACTCAGGTGCAGTACAGGATAAATAATGTATGTACACAGTGACTCCACCAGCAGAATAGTGAGTGCAGCTCTGGAGTATAATACAGGATGTAACTCAGGGTCAGTACAGGATAAGTAATGTATGTACACAGTGACTCCACCAGCAGAATAGTGAGTGCAGCTCTGCAGTATAAGACAGGATGTAACTCAGGATCAGTACAGGATAAGTAATGTATGTACACAGTGACTCCACCAGCAGAATAGTGAGTGCAGCTCTGGAGTATAATACTGGATGTAACTCAGGTGCAGTACAGGATAAATAATGTATGTACACAGTGACTCCACCAGCAGAATAGTGAGTGCAGCTCTGGAGTATAATACAGGATGTAACTCAGGATCAGTACAGGATAAGTAATGTATGTACACAGTGACTCCACCAGCAGAATAGTGAGTGCAGCTCTGGAGTAAAATACAGGATGTAACTCAGGGTCAGTACAGGATAAGTAATGTATGTACACAGTGACTCCACCAGCAGAACAGTGAGTGCAGCTCTGGAGTATAATACAGGATGGAACTCAGGATCAGTACAGGATAAGTAATGTATGTACACAGTGACTCCACCAGCAGAATAGTGAGTGCAGCTCTGGAGTATAATACAGGATGTAACTCAGGATCAGTATAGGATAAGTAACGTATGTATACAGTGACTCCACCAGCAGAATAGTGAGTGCAGCTCTGGGGTATAATACAGAATGTAACTCAGCATCAGTACAGGATAAGTAATGTATGTACACAGTGACTCCACCAGCAGAATAGTGAGTGCAGCTCTGGGGTATAATACCGGATGTAACTCAGGATCAGTACAGGATAAGTAATGTATGTATACAGTGACTCCACCAGCAGAATAGTGAGTGCAGCTCTGAAGTATAATACAGGATGTAACTCAGCATCAGTACAGGATAAGTAATGTATGTACATAGTGACTCCACCAGCAGAATAGTGAGTGCAGCTTCTGGAGTTGGGTGTGTGCTGGTTAAGCTCTGCAACTTCCAGGGTGTGGTCAGAGAAGGAAGGTTTGCTGAGCTTGGATCCCAGAGAAGGTGCACTTTTCTGGGCTTTGTTGGATATGGAGTCCCGCACCTCCTCTCCCCGGGGCCACTCGGGGGGAGGGAGGGAAGTGAAGGCATTGCTGGCATCAGCAATGCCGAAAGAAAGTTTGCCACTGGTGCTGGAGAAGCCAGCAGCACGCAGGAAAACAGGAGCTTCTGCTGGAGGTAAGAAGAGACTTGGACCTGGTCGTGGCTGCAGCAGCGTGGCACCATTTGTCAGCACGGCGGCTTCTGATAGCGCAGGGAGTGAGATTGTGACCCGCAGCCAGACCCGCAGGAGAGCAGGTGAGCCGCAGACCCTGGCAAGCATGGGTAAGTGGAGCGAAAGAAAGAAGGAGGAATCAGTGATTGAGCTGGCCTCCAGGCTGGCTAAGAGTATTAATGACTATAACTTTGCTGGAAAAATGTTGGTCATGCAAAAGGGAAAGGTGCGCGATGCCAAGCTGATCATGGAGCAAAATGCTTCTAAGGACAGAAAGGCAGAAGCCAGAAGGGCAATAAAGAAATGCAAGGACTGCATTAGAATGTGGGAAGCGGTGAGGGAGAAAATACTGGAGGAGAGCGGTCCCTTTAAGGAAAAAATAATAAATGATGACCGGTTTGCAAAGATGGCGGCAAGGTGCAGTGGCCAGGAGCAAAGCGAGTCAGGCAATGATGAAGCCTCAGATGAGGAATTGTTTGAGGATGTGCAGGAGACCCTGGAGGAGCAGCCCGTATGCTCACAAGAGCTAGTACCAACACCCAGTGGCACTACAAGTTCCAGAGAGCTGTTGCCTGAGGAAATTGGACTGCTATCTACCTCAGGGGAATCAGAGGTGGAGGGAAACGCAGGAAGGCTACAAGTGCAGAAGACCCCACAGCCAGAAGCCTCTCTGCATATTGGGGGCTTCATGTTTGGCAATGAGATGCCGGAGGAGGATGTAGAGATAAAGAAAAAGAAAAAGAAACCTGTTAAGCTGCAGGAAAAGCTCGTGTTTGTCAAAGTTCCCGTGAGGACTGATCTGGCTGCAAAGTCGGATCAGAGTTCTGACCCCAAAAACCCCCCTGGCTCGGACTCTGTGGTGGGCCTGGAGCAGGGAGTTGGGGAGAAAAGGGCCCAGCTGGTCAGACCCCCTGTCCCTGTGTTAGTTGGTAACAGGAGCAAGGAGGTCAGTAAGAAAGGCGCAGTAAAGGCCAGTACAGATGCAGGTCGCGGTAACAGCAAGGAGGGTGGCAGCGGTGCCACTAATGCAGCAAGTGCTGCCTGTGATGCGGAGGGGGCTGCGGACCTAAAATCAGGGGTCTCCCATAATCTGGGAGTAAGTCAGGCCGGATCCCGCGCCTCCAGTGATGCGGAGGCAAAAAAGAAAAAAGGAAAAAGTAAAAACACAAGCAAAAGTCCGGAGGCTTTACCATCTACCTCCGGAGAGGCCAGGACCCATGGACCACATGATCCGAGGATAAAAGTGGTAGATCCGGGTATGGATGTGCGAGAGCGTGTGGTGGATGTGAGGGACAACGCCGAGAGTAAACAATTCTCTGCAGGTTCTGGGCCTTCGGGCACCTCGGGCCCCTCTGGCAGCCGGGGATCTGGAGGCCCAGGGGATAAGGTGGATAGGCCGGGGGGGTCACAGGTTCCAGTCGCCCCTCCAGCGGCGACAACAACTGGCAGGAGTTATGCCAGTGTCGCCGCTGGAGGGGAGGGGTCCTCCTTGTCTCCAGGCTCTAGGGAGGGCGCTTTGCAACAGCGTCTCCTGGAGGCTTTACGGAAGGGGGAGAGTACAATCACAGTTGGAAGAAGAGAGGTGGATCTATCTCTCTGGAAAGAGAGACATGGCTTGGGTGCCTTCCGAGAGCAAAGGGGGGAGACCGTATGGTCCCTACCGACACCCGGGCAGGACGCAGGTCGTAGGAATGTGGTCCGTCTTCGTTGGAGAGGCAATGATACATGCCCTCCGAGGGCAAGGGTAGTGGAGCTTCTGCTGAAGATGGGCTTCAGGGCAGTTGACATCTTTGCCCTGATCCATCCTTACGGCACGTCTGAGTTTGACATCAGCTTCGTTCGCCCAGAGGGCTTAGAAATCTTCTGGGGGAATTACGAGCTGGTGAAAAACGAGCCCGGCTGGCGAGACTTTGCCATCCAGGTGGTGTCTCGCCAGAACGGTATCAAGAAGGTGACCGTTTTGACTCGTAACGAGTCACTTTCTTGCTTTGACATCATGACGTGGCTCAGTAGGTACGGAGAGGTGACGGAGATGCCAAAAAAGAACAGGGATGAGCACGGCATATGGTCTGGGGCCTGGACGTTCATGGTCCAGCTGAAACGTTCAGGTAACTCAGTGGCACACATACCTTCTGCAGCCTTCCTCGGCAGGGATCGTATCTTGGCCTTTTACCAGGGGCAGCCGAAGCTCTGCCACAGGTGCGGCGACCCCTCACACTTGAGCGCCGCTTGTAAGACCTTGAAGTGCGCCCTGTGTGGGGGTCTGGGTCATCTAGCCGCCTCCTGTGCGGAGATTAGGTGTAACCTGTGTGGTGACCTCGGTCACCCATTTAGTCGCTGTCCGCGCTCCTTTGCCAATGCGGTCTCAGCACCTACGGATGGGGGTCATGATGTGGCCTCAGGGGGTGAGAGGACCAGCAGAGGTGGAGGAGCTCAGGAGCCAGGGAAGAACCGGCAAAAGACGCCTGCGGAGCAGAGGCGTCAGGAGAAACGCAGAAGGAGCAGGGAGCTGACAGGAGCACCCACAGCAGGTGGGTCGATGGTGGCCCCTGTTCCAGAAGCAAATCTCGCGGCTGAGGCTTTGAGGGACAGCGATTTAGATGAGGAGGACAGGAGGATCCAGAGGGAGGAGACCAACTCTGCAGATTCCTCTCACTGCGAAAGTGTGGATGAGGAAGGCAAGAGGTGGCTAGAGAAACGGCGTAAGCTAGGTGCCACGAGGAGGAAACGAAGGGGGGATTCAAGATCTTCTCCCACCCCGGGCCAAGTACTGGAAGGAAAAGCCTGCTCACCTCCAGTTGGACTCTCCAATAGGTTCCGAGCCCTCCGAGACATCTCTTCCTCCTCTTCTGAGGGGGAGGCAGAGGGCAAGGTTCCTAGGGCAAAGAAAGGGTCAACAGGGGGCGCTGAGTCTCCACCTCGTGAAGGCATAGTTCCTTCCGGGGTGGAGGCTACTCTGGAACCTGGAAACAAGGACGACGGGGTCAGGGGATCCCCTGCTATGGACACATCTGTGTCCAAAAAAAGAAGCAAGGGGCTTTCCTCTGACCCCGAGGAAGCGGGTGTGAGGAAGAAAGCCGTCTAATTTAATCACTCATGATGGCGGCACCCACTCCGCTGACTCTGGCATCAATTAACGTTGCCAGCATTAAGTCTGATACGGCTAGATTTGCGGCCTTTGATTTTCTCGGCCGCGTTGAAGCCGACATTTTATTTTTGCAGGAGACCAGGCTGTCCGATTTGGCAGCCATACATAAGGCAAAAAGGGAGTGGAGGTCAGGCCCTTCCTACTGGTCTCTTGCGGCCGAGCGGTATAGTGGAGTGGCGGTACTTTTTACCGCAGCGGTTGAATGCCGACGAGTTATTGAATTAGAAATGGGAAGGTGCCTGATCTTAGATGTCCTCATGAAGGGACAAGAATTAAGACTTGTCAACATCTATGGTCCCCAGTCAAAAAAGGACAGGAAGAGTCTCTTTATGAGGATCAAGCCCTACCTTTTTACCAGCCGCCAAGTTGTCTTTGGAGGTGACTTTAATGCAGTCACAAGAGCCCGCGATAGGGGAGGCTCTGGAGACAGGCGGTTGACTTTTGACAGCGTCGCACTTAATAGTATAGCTAGCGAGGCTCGCCTGGTGGATGTCCACATCCGGCACACCCCAGGCCACGAGGGGTTCACCTATTATAGAGGTCAGAGCAGGTCTAGAATAGACAGGTTTTATTGGAAGGAGGAAGCCATCTCTTCACCAGTGTCCGTTGTTGAGGTGGAATTCTCCGATCACTGTCTAATATTGTTTTCTCTGAATGTTGCAGAGACCCCCCGGATGGGCAGAGGTTTTTGGAGACTGAATTCATCACTCCTGGAGGAAGCAGAGATAAGACAGTCCTTTGAGGATTTTCTGCAGAGCCAGGTACCATTACTGGATCTCTGTAGCAGTAAGTCAGAGTGGTGGGAGATGTTCAAGAGGAGGGCGGCGAGGTTCTTCCGAGAGCTCTCCAACCTCAGATGCCTGGACAGGTACCGCCTGTACAACGGCCTGAGGAGGAAACTCGAACATCTCGTTTCGACTGGAGGTAGCCGCGAGGAGATCTCCAGAGTGAAATCTTTGCTCAAGAAGTGCCAGTACGATAGACACGCATCCTTGGTTTTTGAGAGGGATTTCGGGAAGTACCGCTCGCCCGACCCTTACAGAAACTGTAGGATGTCAGTGAATAGTAAAGTGGTCACTGGACTGATCGATAGTACAGGATCCCTGAATCGATCCAGATCAGGGATTCTGGAGGTCGTCAGATCCTACTACTCGCAACTCTTGGGAAAGAGGGATCTAGATTCGGAAGTGATGTCGGCTTTCCTGGCTGAAACTGTCCCTGAGCCGGGGGTAGACACCTCTCTTGATGTTTTGACAGGAGAGATCAGAATAGAGGAAGTTAAACTGGCGATTGATGGGCTCCGGCTCAAAAAATTGCCAGGACCGGATGGACTAACATCCGAGTATTATAAGACCTTCAAGGACCTCTTGAGTCCCCTCTTGACGGAGGTATTAAATGAGTGTCTTTCCTCGGGCACTCTGCCAAAGTCAATGAGGAGGTCAGCTTTGATCCTTCTGTCAAAGGGTAAAGACTCGAGCCGTATTGAGAACTGGCGTCCCATAGCACTTCTCAATACGGACAGGAAGGTTCTGGCAAAAGTGCTGTTTAATCGGTTGGTCAAGTTTGCACCCTGGCTCCTCTCGGGGGCCCAGCATTGCTCTGTTCCAGGCCGTAGCACCTTTAGCGCTGTTCTTGGTGTCCGGGAGGCAGTGGAGCAGGGTAGGGCTGGTCACTGGGAGGGGTACTTGCTGTCCTTGGATCAGGCCAAAGCGTTTGATCGGGTTAATCACGAGTACCTCTGGTCAGTCCTTCTGAGATATGGCCTGCCAGTGGGGTTTGTTGATTGGCTGCGAACATTGTATGCAGGGGCTGAGACTTTCCCGCTGGTGAACGGTTGGCTTGGCCGCCCTCTTGAGGTGGGTTCCGGTGTCCGTCAGGGCTGTCCTCTAAGTCCCCTGTTGTATGTGTTTGCGATAGATCCCTTTCTTAGGAGGGTTGATCGTGGACCTATAGCAGGGGTCGGGATGGACCGGGCGGTGCCGGAGGCTACCCTGAGGGCAGTGGCATACGCCGATGATGTCACGCTCTTCGTATCGTCAAGGGAGGAGGCGGGGTTTGTGGTGTCGGAGGTGGATGCCTACTCGGAGGCATCCGGGTCCAGAGTCAACTGGGATAAGTGCGAAAGTCTCTGGTTAGGAAGGGGGGATCCTGTGTTTGATCTCCCGGACACTCTTCCGGTGCCCCAGACTTCAGCAAAAGTTCTTGGCATCAAATTTGGCCAGGGGGATTACCCCATGCAAAATTGGGTAGACAGGCTGGATGGTGCCACTCAGAAGGTAAACCAGTGGAAGGGTTGGTCTTTGACCCTTCGGGAAAGAGTTAGCCTGATCAAAACATACCTGCTCCCTTTATTCATCTACCTGGGCAGCGTATGCATTTTGCCAGAACCTCTCTGGACCCGGGTCTACAACCTGTTCTTCCTAATGTTGTGGGGGAATAGGTTGAACCTGATCAGGAGAGATGTTACATACCGCACGAGGAGACTAGGGGGGTTATCTATGGTCAACCCCGTGGTGTTTCTTGTAGACACCTTTTTTAAGATCAACATAGGCAACCTCTGGCAAGAAAGGGCTCCTCTGTGGGTCTACTCCTGCCGGGGATGGTTTCGGCCCTTCTTCCAGGAATGGGAGACAGGAGGGCGAGTGAAGGACCTTCGCACGCAGCATGGATATCTCCCGGCTTACGCTACCTTGGTTCTGAAGGTGATACGCCGGTGGGGTCTGGGGATGTGGGAGATCAGGACTCTGACGAGGAGGCTCCTCGACGAAAGAGTCCTGTTGACCCGTTTCCAGAAGCCCCTGGCGCTCAAGGACTGCCCAAGTCGGGACCTGGAGGGAGGGTTACGTTTACTGAATTCAACCCGGGTCCCCGTGAAGTTTTGGGACTTGGCTTGGCGCTGCTTTCACGGGAGACTGTATGTAAGGGGTAACTTGAAGAGCAGGCCTCTGATTGACAGGGGTTGCCCCCGTCAGGAGTGCAGCGATGTGCTGGAAAGCATGGAGCATTTCCTGCTTCAGTGCCCCTTTAATACAGAGGTATACCAACGGGTAGGGGTCTCCATAGGCTGGCGTCAGCTGGCACACCTCTCCTATGCGGAGTGGGCTTATGGAGCCTTCAGAGGTCTTGGTGGCAGGGACCGCTGCACTTTATTTCTAGTTAGCCTAGTGGTCAGGTTCCACATCTGGAGTGCACGGTGTTTAATCTCGACGGAACTGAAAGTCCTCCCCGTGGATACGGTATGTAGGAACATCCTGGGTGACCTGGTGAAGGTGCGTTCTGTGGAGTATGAGAGGCTGGGCACATCTAAGGCTTCTCTCCTATGGAGAGGGCTTGTATTTCGTTAGGGACAGTGTTTTCTTAATTTTCTGGGGGAAGAGTAGGGAGAGAATAGGGACAGGATAGGGAGAGAGGAGGGATAGGGCAGGGACAGGTTTCCATGAAGGGTCAGACTGAGGGGCAGACTAAGGACAGTCTAGGGCAAATTAGGGAGAGAATAGGGAGACCTGTTTTTAAATTCAAGGGATAGTACATTGTTATGTCTGTGCCCGGCTTATCACCTCCAATCCCGGTGGTGGGCTGTGAGTGCACCATGAAGCTTTTTGTTTTGATTTGGGCAAAATGAAATGAAGTAGGGCTGCAGGTGAGCCGACCTTAGGCTTTCGGGTTATTTTAATAGTATATATTATGTATGTTGGTTATTGGAGTGTATTATGGTTTTGTGTATATTGTATATATTCACGTTTTGGGTGGTAGGTAGGTTGGGTGGGGAGTTGGGGGGAGTGGGATTCACGCCTTGAGCCGTAGCCTGGCACGTCTCGAACATTGAACTCTGGGCACGGACTGGTGGAGCGGGCATGGCCCCCAGGCTGCGGCGGGCACTGTGTGGTATTTATTAAAAAAAAACAAAACCCTGGTGTGGCTGGGCACGTCCTGAACTAAGAACTCTGGGCACGGACTGATGGAGCAGGCTTGGCCCCCAAGCTGCACTGGGGACCCAAAAAAAAAAAAAAAAAAAAAAATTTTTTTAGTTAGTTTTATGCCAGTTGGCTCAGTCTTTCTGTTTGAATTTGCTTATTTATGTTGCTATTTCAGTTATTTATGCTGTTTATGTTATTGCTTACATTTGTTTTGTGTGGGTACAGTGCGGCACGGCTGGACCTGGAGTTATAGTTTACAGGGTTTATGTAGTTATAGTTTCCTTAGTTTTATATTTTAGGTATATACTTGTATATAGTGTTATAGGTGTATATTGTGTTATGGTTGTATACTGTGTTATATGTAGAGTGTGTATGTGTGTGGGTGTGTACGGCGGGGAGGAAACCCGGATATGGACATTTACTTTGTTTATGGATCACGGACTGTGGGGGAAGGGCCTTATATTGCTTTATATGGTTATTCCTTTTGTTACAGTTTGTCTTTGTTGTGTTTTTTACTTTTATAATAAAAGATCTACAGAATGTAACTCAGCATCAGTACAGGATAAGTAATGTATATACACAGTGACTCCGCCAGCAGAATAGTGAGTGCAGCTCTGGAGGATAATACAGGATGTAACTCAGGGTCAGTACAGGATAAGTAATGTATGTACACAGTGACTCCACCAGCAGACTAGTGAGTGCAGCTCTGGAGTATAATACAGGATGTAACTCAGGGTCAGTACAGGATAAGTAATGTATGTACACAGTGACTCCACCAGCAGAATAGTGAGTGCAGCTCTGGGGTATAATACCGGATGTAACTCAGGATCAGTACAGGATAAGTAATGTATGTATACAGTGACTCCACCAGCAGAATAGTGAGTGCAGCTCTGAAGTATAATACAGGATGTAACTCAGCATCAGTACAGGATAAGTAATGTATGTACACAGTGACTCCACCAGCAGAATAGTGAGTGCAGCTCTGGAGGATAATACAGGATGTAACTCAGGATCAGTACAGGATAAGTAATGTATGTACACAGTGACTCCACCAGCAGAATAGTGAGTGCAGCTCTGGGGTATAATACAGGATGTAACTCAGGAGCAGTACAGGATAAGTAATGTATGTACACAGTGACTCCACCAGCAGAATAGTGAGTGCAGCTCTGGAGTATAATACAGGATGTAACTCAGGATCAGTACAGGATAAGTAATGTATGTACACAGTGACTCCACCAGCAGAATAGTGAGTGCAGCTCTGGAGTATAATACGGGATGTAACTCAGGATCAGTACACGATAAGTAATGTGTGTACAGAGTGACTCCACCAGCAGAATAGTGAGTGCAGCTCTGGGGTATAATACAGGATGTAACTCAGGATCAGTACAGGATAAGTAATGTACACAGTGACTACACTAGCAGAATAGTGAGTGCAGCTCTGGAGTATAATACAGGATGTAACTCAGGGTCAGTACAGGATAAGTAATCTATGAACACAGTGACTACACCAGCAGAATAGTGAGTGCAGCTCTGGGGTATAATACAGGATGTAACTCAGGGTCAGTACAGGATAAGTAATCTATGAACACAGTGACTACACCAGCAGAATAGTGAGTGCAGCTCTGGAGTATAATACAGGATGTAACTCAGGAATGGTACAGGATAAGTAATGTATGTACACAGTGACTCCACCAGCAGAATAGTGAGTGCAGCTCTGGAGTATAATACAGGATGTAGTTCAGGATAAGTAATGTATGTACACAGTGACTGCACTATATATGTAGATTATGATCGTGTGTAAGGTATATAGGTGCTGTCTATACATTATTCCATCAGCGATCAGTATGCTTAGATCTGAGTGTATCAGGGTTCTTGTAGCATATACATTGTTTCATTATAAATAAAAATAGGAGTGGAGGGGAGCTGCTACCGTTAAAAAAAATTCATTCTTTATTAAGTAAAAAAAGCATACAGCTCACAGGTTCGCGCTGAACGCGTTTCGGCTATGGTAGCCTTTCGGCTATGGTAGCCTTTATCAACAGCCGTTGGTTGTTGATAAAGGCTACCATAGCCGAAACGCGTTCAGCGCGAACCTGTGAGCTGTATGCTTTTTTTACTTAATAAAGAATGAATTTTTTTTAACGGTAGCAGCTCCTCTCCACTCCTATTTTTATTTATATGGAATTTAGCCGTTTGCCGTCGGCTGCCTGAGGACGGAGCTCCTGTTGAATCTCAGATCCCCCTGCAACACTGGAAGATACTGCTGGTGAGGTGAGCCCATATTTCTTTTTTGGCTTATTCACATTGTTTCATTACTTGTATGCAGAGCTTGAAAACGGAAATTCGTAAGATTCATGATATAATATGTGTCAGATGTAATTAGTTCCCATTTACCTACTTTTAATCACGGCCTTCACTGTCTCGGGATCTGTCAGTCACGTCTCCAGGTTCTCTTTGGCTGTCGTGTCATGTTTAACCAGCCTGATAGAATGTACAAGTGAGGACACAGCAGCCTAATTATAATTCAGGGGGGGTGGGGGGGGGTCTTTTTTCAAAAGTATTCACAATCACTGAAATCGCTTTCTCCGCGCTTCTCGTTTTACATGCTGCTGTTTACGGCTTAATAAACTCTTAATAGATTTTCCCTCCCTTGAAATTGTACTTTACATCTGGGCCAAAACTCCTAATCTGTGACAACAGAATTACAACAGAGGCTAAAAACGCCCCAAAACCCAAAAATACCAAAGAATAAATGGCACAATATATACAAATACTATACAACATGACATCATCGGCTGAGCATGACATCACATGATTATGTGTGGATAGTTGAATGGCCGAGTTGTAGTGAGGCAGACATTCACAGGAAGGGGCCCTGTGTAAGGACAGTATGTGGCCCCTTGTTCTCTGGTATCATGGAGCACCTTAAGGCCCTCTTATACGGGCTGATTATTGGCTGTGAACACTTGCCTGAACTTTCATTAATGACCCGTCTAGGTATGCTAGCGATCAGCCAATGAATGAGGAACGTGCATATGCATCAGCTGACTGGATCTTTCATTCCAGCAGCACATCTCACCGTATATCGTATATATCCGTATACTGTACCCCCTCATCCGCAATCATCTGCTGTGTTAATGGCGGTAACGAGCACCGATCCGCATGCTATTTGTTGGTTGGTACTCGTTATAACAAACCAATTCTTCGACTTTGTAAAGGGGCCCTTTTCCAAATTCCTTACTGTTGCACAAGTTCCACTTGTGGAAACAATCTATAGCCTATAGGGGAGAAGCAGAAGAAGAAAGGGATGATAGAAGAGTGTCGGGACGGATGAATCCTATATATACAATGGAAAAAAACTATAAATTGGGGCTTAAGGTGGCCTATCTTTTAAAGGAGTTCTCAACTTTCGACAATCCCTAGTTGTTAGACGGGTCTCTTGATGATAAGATGATCACAAAGTGTCCTCCTGCTGGGACTCCCCAGCCATCGACTATAAGGAAACCTAGCAGTAAGTGTTCAGTTTCCCTGCAGCACCCCCACAGCCTAAATGAAGCATTACACAGTGTCCATTCATATCAATAGGCTATCTGTGTAATACAGGACAGCTCTAGTCCTCCACAGGAGAGACATTGTATGTAATAGCTCTTCACTCTGGCCAAGAGATGAGAATCCTGAACAGAGGACCCTCTCCGATAACTCAGAATTCTCTAATAGGGTTTGTGGAAATGGAGTTTCTAAACTGGACATCCCCTTTTACCCCTTAATGCCCCAGAGGATTCATTTACATTCTGGGCATGCAGAGTTGCCTTGGAGCATTACCGGGTGCCAATCCCACTCCATTCAAGGCGGGTGCTGGCTGTTTTTGACAGCTGACACCCACCCACAAGAGTCATAATCTGGCTGTTAATGCTTTAAATGCCCCAATTGATGTTTTCGGGAATTCCAAATAGCCCCCTGCGATGAGATCAACATGTGTTGTTTGCTTCCAGAGCAGCTTTGGGGCTTCTGAAGGATCCCAGGGCAGCCATAATTGACTACCTATCAAGGAATGCCTTATATGTGGTCAAAAATAAAAATACACATCGCCAGAATTGAACTTTTTTGGTCACCCGGACTCCAAGAAAAAAACGCAATAAAAAGTCATCTGAAAGTCCCATGAACTCCAAAATGGTACCAATGGAAACCACAGGAAGTCCGGCAAAAAACAAGCCTCAAACAACGATATTAACAGAAAACAAATAAAAGTTATGGCGGTCAGAAGAGGCGAATAATTAATTTTTAAGTTATTTTATTTTAAAAGTAGTACAGCAAAAAAAAAAATGCATAAATCCTTATAATCATACTGACCACAGAATAAAGTTATCACGTAACGTTCGCCGGAATGTGTTCCCCATAAAAACACCCCCCCCCAAAGATGGCTGAATTACGTTTTTCCTCCATTTTGCTCTACTTATAAATGTTTGAAAGTTTTTCAGCACATTACATAGCAGCATTGAAGAATACAACCCGTCCAGCAAACAACCAGTCCACAGACAGCGGAGGGAGAGAAAAGTAAAAGGAGGTAGAGAAAAACAAAAATGGAATAAAAAAGGGGGCGGTCCTTAAGGGGTTAAACGGAATCTCTCCTGTTTGGTAATAAGTTGAGCCGTGTTAATCCCTGACATATCGCATTCATAAACAATTCTGAGCTTCTTCTAGGACTTCTCATTTAGTCTGGTTCTTCCAAGTACTGGAGCGGCCGCCTCCTCAAGTCGATGACTGCAGAAGGGTCTGATGCTCAATTACCTCTGCAGACGCATGTTGCGCTGACACCGGACACCGACGGATCCACTTCCACAAGTAGTATGACTGAGAATCCCGACCGTCTGCATCTTAAGAAGGTCTTCAGGTAACGCAGCCCTGGGCCGTAACTGGGGGGCTCTCGGTCATCCCGGTCTGTGAAGTTGGGTCGGGGTCTGCAGAACCCATTACTTTTACAGTTCAGGCTGAGAAAATAGTTTTGCTTCCCTCAATCTGCCTTTTTGTTGAAGCAGGACTGCAGCAATCACAGCTGGTTTCCTCCACCAGATGTGTCCACACAGGAGACTAAAGAGTTCTCTATTTACAAGGGGCTTAATGAAATCTTGGCCCCTCTCCAGTCCTGCAGCAGCCAGTCAGGGGCCCGTCAAGCCAAGAGCAGCAACAACATGTCACCCGACCTGTTCGCGCCGGTTGCTGCACGGATTGTCCTTACCAGTAAGTCCATGAAAAATCACCATTTTCCAGAGCTTGATGAACTTGTCATCCGAGGAAGTGAAACCGCGGGGCTGGAAATACAGAAGTGTCAATACATTGTGGAGGATGGCGGAGATGCCCCGCAGGCCCTTCATCGCCTCGCAGGACTTCCAGATAGTTCTTTTAAGATGCTAATTTCATAATTGGCCCAAAACCCAAAGAAAAAAATGTTTTCACACTAAGCACTGCTTCTATAATGCCAGTCCCATCGGTATATTATACAGTACTGCGCAAAAGTTTTAGGTGGGTGTAGAAAAAACACCCCAGAGTAAGAACGCTTTCAGAATGGAAGTGTTAATAGTTTATTTTAGCAATTACCAAAAATACAAAGTGATTGAAGGAAAGAGAAATGTAATGGCATTAATATTTGGTCCGACCGTCCTTTACTTTCAGCTGCACTTCGTCTAGGTACCCTTGCACAAAGCCATGGATTTTGTATGAATTAATGATCGTCATTTTCATAAGTAGGTTAAAACACAGTCATTAACTGAAACAGAAACAGCTGTTTCTGGGGCTTAAGACTGGGTGAGGAACAGCCAAACTGTACTACAAAGATGAGGTTGTGGAAGACAGTTTCATGTCATAGGTCATACACAATAGTAAAAGGCCATTTGCACATAACTATTATCACTCGAAATTTGCTCAAAAGCCATCGTTTGAATGATAATCGTTGTGTGTAAATGCTCCCATCTTTCACTCTTTAGCGGAATGATGATTTTTAGGTGCGCATAAAATCCATCCTTCAGCTGGAGAGAAGATAACACTGACTGCATGCTGTGTTTGCTGTCCATGCTGCTGTATTCTCGACGGGAGCTGCTGATTACATTGTATCCAGCAGAAAGCCCGTAGCAGAACAAAGGAGCTGAATGCTGAGAACAGACCACCTGTTGTTCTTAGCATACAGCTTCTGGAGGCTCATTTACATGCAAGTGAAGGTGATAAGCTGCTAATGGACAATCGCTTAAAACCTATCTTTTGAACAATTATCTTTGCGTATAAATGGACATTAAGACTAAGTACAGCAGCAAGACACAAGGTAGATATGTTGCATCGGGAAGGTCTCTTCCAGGCAAAGATTCCACAGTAGACTGGGGTTTCAAGATTAACCTTTCAAGCTCTTAGAAGCACAAAGAAATGGGCAATATTGAGTTTGGTAGATGCAGTGTTGGCCAAGGAAACCTCATGCTTACTTCCGTTTGAAATCAGCAGATGTCCAGCAGTACCATCAGCCCAGAGCTGGCAGAAAACAGTGGGACCCAGGTACACCTTTTACTGTTTGGAGAAGTCTGGCCAGAATTGGTTTTCATGGAAGAATTGTGGCTAAAAAGCTATACTACCTATGTAGAAACAAGGCCAAGAGACAAAACTATGCACAAAAACATAGGAACTGGGGGGCAGAAAAATGGCAGCAGGTGAAATATCTGGCTGTAACAGAAGGTAGTTTGTTGAAGGGCTGGAGAGCGGTACAATAATGAGTGTCTGCAGGCAGCAGTGAAGCATGGTGGAGAGTGGTACAATAATGAGTGTCTGCAGGCAGCAGTGAAGCATGGTGGAGAGCAGTACAATAATGAGTGTCTGCAGGCAGCAGTGAAGCATGGTGGAGAGCAGTACAATAATGAGTGTCTGCAGGCAGCAGTGAAGCATGGTGGAGAGCAGTACAATAATGAGCACCCTACTAGTAACAGTGACTCAGAGTATGTATAATTAATAACCCCCCTCTGCTTTCTATCACTGACCAGTTACCTTACCCACTTAAACACATTCTTGATGAGACCAAGCATTCTTATTTTTTATACCAACCTTTTATACGGCGCAGTATCAAACGCTTTGTAGAAGTCCAGATACACAAGATCCAGTGACTCCCTGGTCCAGTCTAGAACTTACCTCCTCGTAAAAGCTGATCAGATTGGTTTGACAGGAGCGATCTCTCATAAACCCTGCTGATATGGAGTTATGCAGCTATTTTCCTTGAGGTCCTCCAGGATGGCATCTCTTAGAAACCCTTCAAACATTTTACACACAATAGCAGTCAGACTTACCGGCCTGTAGTTTTTAGATTCGCTTTTTGACCCCTTTTTGAATATCGGCACCACATTGGCTACACGCCAATCCAGTGGAACAGACCCTGTCACTATAGAGTCCTTAAATATAAGAAACAAGGGTCTGTGTATCACATTACTTAATTCTGTTAGAACCCGGGTGTATATGCCATCGTGATCTGGTGATTTGTCTATATTAATCTGTTTAAGACAGCTCTGCACTTCTTCCTGGCTAACACTTGTGACATTTAGTGGAGAGTTTACTTTATCACTCTTCATTTCATTCTCCTCTGTGAATGTACTGGCGAGAAAACAATTCAATAATTTGCTTTCTCATCCTCATCCTCTACAATTTCTGCTACAATATTTATTAAGGGCCAACACTTACATTATAAAATTTTTACTATTCATATAGTTGAAAAACAGTTTAGGGCTAGATTTAATTTCTTTGCCAATGATTCTCTCTGTCTCCATCTTTGCTGCTTTTATCTGATTTTTTTCATAATGTATTTTTCTCTATAGGATTTTACTGCTTCTTTGCTGGCTTTATATATATAGTTATAAATGTCCAACTGCTATAAGTTATACATTTCTTGTACATAGTGATATGGAGAATGCTGGTATAACCTGGGTAGCTTCTGTATATAATTAGAATTTAAAGGGAAGAAGGTGGATCCAGGAAACTACAGGCCTGTGAGCCTGACTGAGTGTTGGTCAACATTTATATAAATGATCTGGAGAAGGGAATTGATAGGAAACTGATCAAATTTGTTGCCAACACAAAGCTAGGAGGGATAGCTAACACTAGGAAAGAGATAGAGGATTCAAAAAGATCTAGAAAAGCTTGAACAGTGGGCGGCGACTAACAGAATGGTATTTAACAGGGAGAAATGCAAAGTCCTACATCTGTGCAAGAAAAATGAAGCAGCAGCACATGTGAAAAAGGCTTGGGTATACTAATAGAGCATAGACTGAACATGAGTCAAAAATGTGATGCAGCAGCCAAAAAGGCAAACACAATTCTGGGATGTATTAAGAGAAGCATAGAGTTTAGATCTCGTGAGGTCATTATCCCCCTCTACTCTCCCTTAGTCAGACCTCATCTGGAATACTGTGTCCAGTTCTGGGCACCCCACTTTAAAGAAGACTGACAAACTGGAGCAAGTTCAGAATAGAGTTACCAAGATGGTGAGCGGTCTGCAAATCATGCCCTATGAGGAACGGTTAAAGGATCTTGGAATGTTTAGCAGAAGAGAAGGCTGAGAGGAGACTTAATAGCTGTCTACAAATATCTGAAGGGCTGTCACAGTGCAGAGGGATCAGCCCTATTCTCATCTGCACAAGGAAAGACTAGAAGCAATGGGATGAAACTGAAAGGGAGGAGATACGGATTAGATATTAGACAGGGAGGGGGATCAATTAGTGGAACAGGTTGCCATGGGAGGTGGGGAGTTCTCCTTCATCTGTCTGGGATGATTTAGTAAATCCTGCACTGAGCAGGGGGTTGGACACGATGACTCTGGAGGACCTTTCCAACTCTACCATTCTAGGATTCTATGATATATGCACAGCTGGCATAAGTTATACATCCCCTGTATATAGTGATATGGAGCATGCTGGTATAACCTGGGGATCTCCTGTATATAATTATATATGTACAGCTGGCATAAGTTATACATCTCCTGTATATAGTGATATGGAGCATGCTGGTATAACCTGGGTATCTCCTGTATATAATTATATATGCACAGCTGGCATAGGTTATACATCTCCTGTATATAGTGATATGGAGCATGCTGGTATAACCTGGGTATCTCCTATATATAATTATATATATACAGCTGGTATAAGTTATACATCTCCTGTATATAGTGATATGCAGCATGCTGGTATAACCTGGGTATCTCCTGTATATAATTATAGATGTACAGCTGGCATAAGTTATACATCTCCTGTATATAGTGATATGGAGCATGCTGGTATAACCTGGGTATCTCCGGTATATAATTATATATACAGCTGGTATAAGTTATACATCTCCTGTATATAGTGATATGGAGCATGCTGGTATAACCTGGGTATCTCCTATATATAATTATATATATACAGCTGGTATAAGTTATACATCTCCTGTATATAGTGATATGCAGCATGCTGGTATAACCTGGGTATCTCCTGTATATAATTATAGATGTACAGCTGGCATAAGTTATACATCTCCTGTATATAGTGATATGGAGCATGCTGGTATAACCTGGGTATCTCCTATATATAATTATATATATATACAGCTGGTATAGGTTATACATCTCCTGTATATAGTGATATGGAGCATGCTGGTATAACCTGGGTATCTCCTGTATATAATTATATATGCACAGCTGGCATAAGTTATACATCTCCTGTATATAGTGATATGGAGCATGCTGGTATAACCTGGGTATCTCCGGTATATAATTATATATACAGCTGGTATAAGTTATACATCTCCTGTATATAGTGATATGCAGCATGCTGGTATAACCTGGGTATCTCCTGTATATAATTATATATGCACAGCTGGCATAAGTTATACATCTCCTGTATATAGTGATATGGAGCATGCTGGTATAACCTGGGTATCTCCTATATATAATTATATATATATATATATATATATATATACAGCTGGTATAGGTTATACATCTCCTGTATATAGTGATATGGAGCATGCTGGTATAACCTGGGTATCTCCTGTATATAATTATATATGTATAGCTGGTATAAGTTATACATCTCCTGTATATAGTGATATGGAGCATGCTGTTATAACCTGGGTATCTCCTGTATATAATTATATATGTACAGCTGTTATGTTATACATCCCCTGTATATAGTGATATGGAGCATGCTGGTATAACCTGGGTATCTCCTGTATATAATTATATATGCACAGCTGGCATAAGTTATACATCTCCTGTATATGGTGATATGGCTCATACTGGTATAACCTGGGTATCTCCTATATATGATTATATACACAGCTGAGTTACGATTGGCCCAGATTCAGTTGTACATTTATTCTTTAATCTTAGTTTTGCTTCTTCTTCCCACCTTTATTTCCGCCTGTAGAGGGAATTTTACTAACAGTCAGAGCTCTTTTCTTGCCAAAATGTTTGTTTGGTGTTGTAAGGTTAATTATGTGCCCACCCGGGACCGCCGGCCGCGATGGCTCTTATTACATACGGGGAATGAACTGGTTGTGTAAATGTTAACAAGGTTAGGACTTTATAAGGCTGATTATTAATGATGAGGAACTCGGATGTTGATGTGGAGTTGGTCAGAGCGCTGCGGCCGCCGCCATCCTCCAAGGGGACAGATCAGTGCATTACCTTACTAATTGTCATATTTGTGATAGATGGCCGACGAGCGGAGCCTGGAGATGGTTATTAAAAGGAACTTTTCACCGGCTCAGACCAACGGCACGGACTTTAATGCAGTTTTTGGTGCGTAAATCAGCGTACCCTACGGGTATATTCACACAGCGTAATTCGCCATGGAATTTTTCGCGGTGCATTCAGCCTAAAAAAAGGCATCAAAATCTGTGGTTTTTGGCTTGAAGCGGCACATGGCATCCGCCCGGTCAATGGGCAACATTTGTGTGTTGCATTTTGACACAAAGTCTTGCTTCCGTGCATTTAAACATCAAGAAGTTACGTTATACTTCTTTTTTGTTTTCACTTGAAGGGACTGGAATACCCAGAGAGGCACCAAAACTGGGATTAGTCACCCTGAAAAAAAGACGGCTAAGGGGCGACCAAATAACCATGTATAAATCCATGAGGGGACGATACAAGGATCTCTCCCATGATCTGTTTATACCCAGGACCGCGACGGTAGCGAGAGGGCATCCGCTACATCTAGAGGAAAGCAGGTTTCATCACCAACACAGAAAAGGGTTCTTTACTGTAAGAGCAGAGAGACTGTGGAACTCTCTGCCTGAGGACGTGGTGATGGCAAAATCCATAGAGGAGTTTAAAAGGGGACTTGATGTCTTTCTAGAGCGGAAGGATATAAATCGTAGATTATTTGTTAATCCGGGTATACAGGCAGGTAGGAACTATTAGGGGTTGATCCAGGGAACAGTCTGATTGCCATTAGGGAGTCGGGAAGGAATTTTCCCCCAAAAGGACTAATTGGCTTCTGCCTCTTGGGGTTTTTGCCTTCCTCTGGATCAACAACACAGGAGGATAACAGGCTGGACTAGATGGACATTGTCTTCATTCAGCCTTACATACTATCTTACTATATGTTATGTCACTTCGAAATTCCACATGCGGATTTGTGCAAAAATCTGCATAAAAAAACAACACGGATTTTAGAGGCGGAATTCACATGGAGTTTTTCTATTGTAAATTGCGCCACATGCACACCGCCTTACTGCACTGAGGGACTATGACTGTGCAGGGCACAATGGGCGGCACTAGTACAGTCTGCGATACAAATGTAAGTATTATTACTATGGGAAGGCACTGAGAGGGTCATTAGGGGTAACGGCAGGATGAGGAGATGCAAGAAGGGAAAGTTACACTACACCAATCAGAGCAGACATCATCTGTGATCACTGGAGGTAACCGCACTGTAATCACTATCACTTTGTAGGACTGGTATCTGACTATTATATGGTGACGGTATTATTTAGAGCTAAGCTAGAGCAGAGCTGCTGTGTCTGAGCCTACAGTCTTATAAAAGTCATCTAAAAAATGTGTGTGTGTGCATAGAATTTTTTTTTGTGGAGGGAGAGGGGTTCGGGTCGGCCACTGGCATCATTCCCGGGTACTAGTGCTGCATCAATGGGTCAAAAGACGAAGTGATGCAGCGTAAAGTTCTTAGCAGAGTTTTTTTGGCAGCGATGAAGGGAAGCTGTGAAGAAGGGGGCCCAAGCTGAGCTCTCACGCCGGGGCCCATGAGCCTTTAGCTTCGCCAGAGTAAAACTACGACAATAACACATTTGTATAGTTTTTTTCATGCCATACTACTTAAAAACATATTTTCTGTCACCATCTTTTGACCCCCACACGTTTTTCCTTTCTCCGTTGATGCTGCTGCATGGGGTTTATCTTTTGTCAGGTGACCTGAAATGTTGATGGGTACCATTCTGGGGTACATGGAACTTTTTGATTACTTTTTCTTGGAGATAAGGTGACCAAAAAAAAGCACAATTTTGGCCTTACGTGTTTTTTCTGATGGTGTTCACTGTGCAGGTTAAATAATGTGATACTTTAATAAACTGAACTTTGCCGGACGCAGCAATACCAATTTTTACATTGCTTTCATTTTATGTGTCAACTGGTAAAAGTTTTTCTTCTCTTGTAATAATTAAAAAAGTTTTTTAAACTTCTTTTTACCATGTTTTTTCAGTCCCCCATAGGGGACTTGATCTTGCAATCGTTTGCTTATACAGTATATTGCAATGCTATAGAACTGCAGTATAATGCATTCTCATAGGCAACCTATTAAGACTATATAGGTACATCTTAATAGACAGTCATTCATGGCAGCCCTGCGGTCTTCAGCCTAGGCTGCCATGACAGCTGGACAGTATACCGCAATCTGATTGCAGTGGAGGGCATATTTGGGGTCTCTCTAAATGGATCGGGGCATTTAAATGCCGGTGAGCATGCAAAGACAGCTGACATCTGCCATGTATTGAGTGGGCCCAGTTCTTCAGCTCGCTCCTAACAGTGACCCCCGGTGTGCACCATACAGTGCAAGTCATGAATTGGTTAACTGGAGCCCCTTAAGATAATACCCTTTTACTTGACTATTTTTGGTGCTTTACCGCTATGTTCAAACCCCAGATAAACATGCATAGCAATCCTAAGGATATATGTCACATAGAGGCAGACCGCATGGACGCTATGGGGTTCCTAGAGAAAGGAGACTCCGCATTGGTCGGTCCTATTGCCCTTGCCAGAACCTAAAGAACTCCCCTCTACAGTAGACCTGACGATGGAGAAATGTCCCCAGCATCATGCAAAGGGAAATAAACTCCAGGCCCTTCTGTTCTGATGGTGTCAAAACTGGCACCGTAATGGGGGCCCATTTTGATCTTTGCTATGGGGCCTCCTCTCTACTATAAACCCAGTTCTATAAATAATCTCCAGTTCTTGTATCGAGTAGCCGGGGGGGGCAGATTATTTAACAGCTCCATATTGTTGGTGAAATATTAATCCCCAGTTAATCCTGAAGCTCATTATATCCAGTTTCATGGAGTAAAACAAAACCGCGGCACGCTGAGACTCGCCTTCAAGATGGTGCTGCTGCTTCTTCATGTGGCTACGTCTTCGAATGCCGCTAAGTTTCAGCACTTTCTTGAGAACTTAAAATAGCTCCTTAGTAGTGGCAACATCATCTGAAGACAGCAGCTCCACTTTGTATTGGGTTCCGTAACGTGAGGACGCGTCCATAAAACGCGCCACGTCCGTGGCCAGAGGATGACAGCTGTAAGTGAGAAGGGATTATGGCTTATAAATAGTGTCGCCGCAGGAACAATGAGCCGGATGGGTGGATCTCAGAAACAACTTCTGTGTGAGGGACACCAGCATTGCCATCGCTCTCGGCTGGTTTCCATCTACAGAACAAAACTCAGCATAGAGAGGAAAGATGAGACCTCACATTCCTGCATCAGCAAATTGTTGTGATCCCTTCTGTATCATACTTACATTTCATAAAACACGCCTTGAAATGATGAGACCGCTCTTAAAATAACCACTGGGTGATCTGGTCGGTACTTACCATGAAGGAGGTCACTAGTGGGGGCCAGGCTAAGCCCCTTTACAAAAATGTGTCTTTACAACCTCAATTCCAAAAAAGTTGGGCCGCTGTGTAAAATGTGAATTAATGTAAAGAAATAATGAATGCAATGAATTGGAAATCTCATCCAACCAGATTGTATCTACAGTAGATACAATCAGAGGGGAATAGATGGCAGCAACACATCTTACAAAAGGTAGGCGGGACCAGGTCTTCTGTTGTGTTGCAGCCCCTCTTCTGGGGAGTGAGAAGACCGACTGCTGGACTTTTGGGACGGGAATGTTGTCCCGTTCTTGTCTGATGGAGGATTCTGGCTGCTCAGCAGTTTTGGGTCATTGTTGCCAGTTTATTTGTTTCATTATGCACCAAATGTTTTCTATTGGTTAGCGGTCTGGCCTGCAGGCGGCCGGTTCACCCCCGGACTCTTCTTCTGGGAAGCGTGCTGTTGTAATGGATGCAGTGTGTGGTTTAGCATTGGTTTGCTGAAATATGTCGGGTCTTCCCTGAAGGAGACATTGTCTGGATGGAGCATTTGATGTTCTACAGCCTTGATATTCTGCTCAGCATTGATAGTGCCTATCAGGATCTGTAAGCTGCCCATGCTATAGTCCAGTGGTGGCGAATCTATGACATGCGTGCCAGAGGGGGCACTTAGAGCCCTCTCTGTCGGCAAGTGCCATTTGTTACTAGTAGTACTAGAAAGCCAGAGGGACGCAGTAAGACGGGCAGCTCACATGTGGCGTGAGGGTGCAAGTGGACGGCAGCCTGTGGTGAAGCTGATTCCCCTGGTGGAGTTGAAGTGGAACATAGCTCACAGCGTGGCACAGGTGGAGGGGAGCAGAGTGCTCTGGCCACAGCGTAGGGTTTGTGAGGCCAGCCGTGCCTTCTTACCCATTGGAGGCTTATCTGTAAGAATGCCATATCTTTCAAGGCTACTCTCACACAGGCATTTAATTACAACGTTTAGCGCACATTTGCAACGCCCGCTAAAGACGTTGCACTAAACTTCCATTCTTTTTAATAGGGGTATCTCAGATGAGTGTTTTAGCGTGGCACTCTGTAATGCCAGCCCATGCAGTGACTGGCATTACATAGTCATGCCTGTTATTAATGCCGCCTGAGGGCCAGTAGATCTCCAGCATCCAATGTCTTGTCCTTTGTACACATGAATATCTCCAGATTCTCTGAATCTTATGATGATATTCAGATTTTTCTGAAACTGTTCCACAATTTTTAGATGCAGTTTTTCACAGATTGATGAACCTCCGACCATCTTTGCTTTTGAGAGACTCGGCCTCTCTAACATGCTCTTTATATAAAGTCATGTAGAAAATTGAGCTTCCAGCT
This sequence comes from Eleutherodactylus coqui, assembly GCF_035609145.1. Lineage (NCBI taxonomy): Eukaryota > Metazoa > Chordata > Amphibia > Anura > Eleutherodactylidae > Eleutherodactylus > Eleutherodactylus coqui. Next base: position 309,240,452 of record NC_089839.1, read on the forward strand.
GTTTTTCATTAGTACCAATTACATTTCCAGCCTTTTGTTACCCCTTGCCCAAAATGAAATTTTTCTTGTCTTCGTGTGTGTCCACCATTGAAGAGCATTGTGATCATAGTCCATAGAGCTGTGTTCTATAGGATTTAAGGTGGCTCCAGAATTGCTTCCATAAAATACTTCAGAATGCCATTTTTTATCACATTGCCCATTTTTCTTTTTGAAGCCAACTTCTACACAAAATTGCACTGAGCCTCTGATGGAAAATTGCAAGGAAATCAGACAATCTAAGGGTTCTTTTATTTAATTGTCTACTTGGTGCAAAAAAACCCCATAACTGAAAGTAAAAATGGTAGCCACCATGTCTAGGGATCACATTGTGATTTTATTAGTCTTTTTCAGAGGCCTACCGCTCACAATGGCCTTCTTTGGAAAGATTACCATTAATACCGCTGATTCAGTGGAAACATCTGGTCTTCAGGATAATCTATGATTTCTTATGTAGGGTAATGGATGTTTGGAGTATGTTGGCTATCAGGGGCATAGATGGAAGGGCTGTAAGAGCATGTGCCCTGACTGCTGGGTTCAAGAGAACCATTTTGACTTGGTCCTGGTTTTTGGATAATAAGCTAGGGCAAAAAAACAGAATCTTTGCCACAGGTGAGAGTACGCCTGCTGCCACTCTTTTGGGAACCCAGAATGGGAATATGTTGGCCATAAGGAGCATAAACGAAGGAGCTGTTGGGGCGTGTGCCCTGGGTTCTAGGTTTCAGACAGCCACTTTGTCTTAGTCAAGGTGTTTGGATACAGACTTATGGCAAGAAACTGAATATTTGCTGCAGGTGAGAGTATGCCTGCTGCCACTCTTTTGGGAACCTGGAATGGGAATATGTTGGCCATGAGCACATAAACGATGGAGCTGTTGGGGCATGTGCCCTGGGTTCTAGGTTTCCGACAGCCACTTTGATACAATTCTACAGCAAGAAACTGAATCTTTGCGCCAGGTGAGGGTTAGCCCGCTGTAACTCTTTTTGTCACCTGGAATAAGTGTCTAACCCATGTGAGGTCAATATACAGGTAAGCTGGGCAATGCCATGCATGTGGGTATGATTCACAACTCCTCTAATAGCTCTTTTACTTGGGCAGATGATAAGGAATAAGCATTCATTCACCAGATCATTTGCCGGTGTGAAGATTCAACCAATCAGCTGACAAACACTCCTTTGTTGGGTAATCGTATCTGTTATGGGTTACTAAGAACAATGGAATTATATGCGAGCGAACATCACACTGGGGACATACAATAGTACTGATTGCACAATATGTAAATGGACCTAAATGAGGGCCCACTGATTTTTCGAAAATGTTGATCGGCGCTTGTTCCTGGCAGGGAACCCTCCAGTAAAAAAGGACCGTGCTACAATCTATGGCCGTCACTCTTCCAAGGAGTCTTCGAGTGTCCCCTCCTCTCCTGCGGCTCACATCCAGGCTCCTCCGTAGTTTTTCCGTCTTGCAGAAACATCAATTTGAGTGAAGTGTTCTCGCGCCTTGAAATGTGTAAGCGGCTGACATCATGCCAAGTGTGCCGGGATGAAACGCAGCCGTAAAAGAGGTGGGAACGTTAAACCAACAAGAAGATTGTAAGTAGCTGTGAGCTCACCTCCCCATCCTCGCTCCCCGTTTAGGTCGAGGAGATTGAACTACTGTATTCTGGATGATTCCGGGGAATGTTTGTATTTCTGATGTCATCGCCAGTCGTTGCATCTAATCTATTTTGGTAACATTTTTTGCAAAAATGGCATCACCCTAATTGTCCCGTGTGGCAAATAACCCAGACAGGATGCGGGCTCATCCCTGAAGAGCTCATCCTTTTAGGGCCATTTTCACCTGATAATTACATAATTACCCATTTAGTGGAATATAAATCTTCCTGTTTAGTCACTTTGGTTCATGTCAATGTCTGGACCTGTTAGCCTTCCCCCACGTTATACCACGGATGGGCAGTACCCTGTAATTAGCTCACGATTTGGGCAGCTGTACATGGACTGAATTAACAAAAAGTCCATAGCTACCCATTATGTCCCGCCATCTTACCAGCTCCAGTGGTCCTTTGTCCTCTATATCTAGGCAGTATACTTGGTTCCAGTATTGTATCTATCTAGTAAGCTCTCTTTCAGTATCCTATCTATGTAGCAAGCTCAGTTCTGCTATTGTATTTATATATCGTGTTTCCCAGAAAATAAGACCCTGTCTTATATTAATTTTTGCCTCAAAAGAGGCACAGTGTCTTATTTATGGGGGTGTCTTATAATACTTGCCTAGCAGCTGGCGTTCAGGTCCCTCACGCTGGTCTCCAGCACTGCTGCAGGCTGCCGTGACCTCCTGTACGCCGACAGAGCAGTTCTTCCTGGTAGCGGGGCTTGAATACTCCGCCTCCAGCAAGCTAATGCCCTGATTGGTTAATAAAGCACCCAATGAGAGCTGGCGCTCCATTAAAGGGGTGGTCTCGCGAAACCAAGTGGGGGTATACACTTCTGTATGGCCATATTAATGCACTTTGTAATGTACATTGTGCATTAAATATGAGCCATACAGAAGTTATTCCACTTACCTGCTCCGTTGCTAGCGTCCTCGTCTCCATGGTTCCGTCTAAATTCGCCGGCAGCTTGCTTTTTTAGACGCGCTTGCGCAGTCCGGTCTTCTCCATTCAGCACGAGCCGCTTCAGTGTGCTCCCCGCTACAGCTCTTCTGCGCATGCGCAGACGAGCTGTCACTGCTCGGGAGCGCGCTGAAGCGGCCATTCTGCACCATCCTCTGTTAGAGGAAGGTGCAGAAACTGGAGCTGCCCAGCGGAGAAGCCCAGCCCAGCCCAGCAGCCCCGAGAAGCCTCCCAGGTAAGTGATGGGTCGGGGGGCTGCCCCGGGGGGGGGCTGTCGCTGCGCCGGGGGGGGCTGTCGCTGCGCCGGGGGGGGGGGGGGGCTGTCGCTGCGCCGGGGGGGGGCTGTCGCTGCGCCGGGGGGGGGGGGGCTGTCGCTGCGCCGGGGGGGGGCTGTCGCTGCGCCGGGGGGGGGGGCTGTCGCTGCGCCGGGGGGGGCTGCCGCTGCGCCGGGGGGGGCTGTCGCTAGGCCGGGGGGGGCTGCCGCTGTGATGGGGGGGCTGTCGCTAGGCCGGGGGGGGCTGCCGCTGCGCCGGGCTGCGCCGGGGGGGCTGTCGCTAGGCCGGGGGGGGGCTGCCGCTGCGCCGGGCTGCGCCGGGGGGGCTGTCGCTAGGCCGGGGGGGGGCTGCCGCTAGGCCGGGGGAACTAGCGCTGGGCTCCGAAACCTAGCGCTGGGCTCCGGGGCCTTCACCTGGGCTGAGGGTCTAGCGCTGGGGAGCCGGGGGCTAGCGCCGGTTACCTGCTGTCTGGTCGGCGGCTGCGGGGCGTCTGGTCGGCGGCTGCGATGCGTCCGGTTGCCATGGAGACACAGCTGGCGGCGTCTCGGGAGCGCGCACGTCGGGCTGCAGCGAGCGACGGGGAAAGAGCCGGCGGCCATCTTGAGAAGACTTTTATAAGTTGCTGAAACGCTGGAACGGTAAGTACAAACCAGCTAGAAATGTCATTTACAGGGGGGCTTTGTAATGTATGTTTAATGGGGGGGACTGGGCAAAAAAAAAAATTAACTGCTTCCTCGAGACATCTCCTTTAAGTAATCACAGCCATTCACTGGAGGACATCATTGAATGGCTGTGATTGGTTAATTGAGCGCCGGCTTTCATTGGCTGACACAGCGCTCCATTAACCAATCAGAGCATTAGCTTGCTCGTAACATGTGTGAGTAAAAGTTTACATGTACGTGTCTATAAGAAGGTTTATAAGTGTAATGTGTATGTATATTTTGCTTGAGAAAGGCGTATTTTGATCGCCAAAACGCATAGCAATAAAACAGGTATATTTATTACAGACCGGAGGTCTGTATTCATTTTAACCCTTGGAGAGCGGGGAAGATTTTTTGCATCTCTCTGTGGTATTTTCTCTGTAAAGCCCTGGTCATCCGGTGAGCTGAGCTGCTATCCGCAATTATTGAGGAACAAGGATAAGGAGGATGAGAGGCTCACGTGGACACTAGGTCCGGCAGATACCCATCCAGGGTGATCTGCTGAGCACCAGGTGACTGCCATTCATTTTCTATTGGTAGTATTGTGGAGGACTATTTTTTTTCAAGAAGAGGCGCTGATATATGTCTTTCCTGCTATATATGCTTGACTTTGATATTTTATCTATGTTGTAAGCTCGGTTCCGGTATCGTATCTATGTAGTTGCTCGGCCCTTTATCTATATAATAAGCTCGGGCCCAGTATTGTATCTATGTAGAAATCTATGATTCAATATCATATGTATGTAATAAGCTTTGTTTTACTATCATATCTATTTAAAAAACTTGATACCAGTATCGTATCTATGTAATAAGCTTGGTTCTGGTATCCATGTAGTAAGCTCTGTTCTATATCTATGTACTAAGTTCAGTTTTAGCATTGTATTTATGTAGTATGCTCGATTCTGGTACCATATCTATGTAATAAGCTTGTGCAAACATGCCTATGTATGGGGGAGTCAGGAGGGATAGCTGTTTGCCAGTAAGCATTTGGCTGAAGCTATCTAAAGTATATTCCAGTAGCTTTAACTTGGATTCAATAGGGGAAGTGAGAACCAAAAGTGCCTATGGCGAAAGAAACTGTAAATGTGGCTCTGCTTCCAGCCCGCAGTAACACCCGGACCTCCAGGGGTTCTATTTGGATCCTAGGATTAAACCGCAGGACTCCAGGTGTTGTGTCTGTCATACGGACAGTAAGATCCCCCCCTGGATGGTCATGTGATGCCGATCGGACCTGGGCACGTATTAGGCATGTAGCCGCTGAGGTCGTATTTACTAGATGCAATGTTGGTGAACGGACACTTTTGTAGCCCGTAATCTAAGAGTCACCGTGATGGGATCCAGATACGGTGCGCGCGGTTTTATTACTTCGCTTTATAGGATCAGCGAGCGCAGGTTTCCTGGCAACTAAATCTGTTAAAGCAAAGCTGAGGCAGTTTGTTTCCTGCGGCGTTCAGGACTTCAGCCTGGAATCAGGACTGGACAGGAATTATCCGAGGACTATTAACGGAGACACGAGGCGAGAGATGAAACGCCGTCTGTAACCCCAACGCAGATCAATATGAGCAAAGATAAGACGTGTAACATATCCCAGACCCCGAGGTGCAGCCGCTGGGATTGTGTCACACATGGGAGTATCTAAAGGCTCATCGGGTCCTGGAACAGCCTGGACATTCTTCTTGCCCCCCTCCCACCTTCACACACAGATACTCATCATGGCTGATGCCTGTGATCTGTCCAGAACTTTCTATAGCATCGCTGGGTTTCTTAAGTGGCCGGGGTGCTGCTGGGGTCTGAGAAGATTAGCAATATGAGTTTCAAGACATAAGCTTTACCCGCCCCCCCAAAAAACATTTATATGAGACAAGTCACCTATAAGACAACTTTTATAACATGACGAGCTCAGATACAGAGGTTTAGCTTTAGAATACCTCTAAATAAGGCAGTCTGGTGATAGTGATTACAGTGCAGTTACCTCTAGTGATAGTGATTACAGTGCAGTTACCTCTAGTGATAGTGATTACAGTGCAGTTACCTCTAGTGATAGTGGTTTACGGTGCAGTTACCTCTAGTAATAGTGATTACAGTGCAGTTACCTCTAGTGATAGTGATTACAGTGCAGTTACCTCTAGTGATAGTGATTACAGTGCAGTTACCTCTAGTGATAGTGGTTTACGGTGCAGTTACCTCTAGTGATAGTGATTACAGTGCAGTTACCTCTAGTGATAGTGATTATAGTGGCCACAAGCCACGTCTCTCTGACTGCAGTCATTCTCTTTACCTTTTCTTCGGCATCTGAGTCCAGACCACCATAGACACTTTTCAGCCACAGCATAGCCCAACATTGGAAATATTTCTGCATGGTGGTTCATTCTACTCCTCGTATGTTCTCTCAGCCATCCTCTCACAACCATCTATTTACAGGGTCTATCAAGAAAAATCACCAGTTTTTTCTCTCTTTACATTTCAAGTCCCTTGTATTGATTTTCTTTTTTCCTCTTTTTTTCTTCCTTTGTTCCTTAATGCAGAGCTCATTAGGGATATATAGGGCGAGCATCCAGCATGGGGTCGTCCCTTTCAGGGCAGGTGCTCCGTATTGTTAATGGATACTATAGGCTAATCTTTAAGGACACTCCCCCTTTCTATACACATCTTTTTCTACTTTTTTGGGCTCCTCTTTTTATATTTTATATATTTTAAATAATGTAATAAAAGTTATGTCTTGTCTTGATAACGCACAGCAGCGGCTTCTGTAACACAGAGGGAGAGAAATACTGCTTGTTCAAAACAGCAACATATACCGCAATTACTGAAAATAACATGTCACACTTTGGGAATTTAGCATAAAATATCTTTTTACGGGAGAATAGCTAAAAATGAGCTTACAAACCATCTAACACACTGCAAAGATAGTTGGTCAATGACAAAGTGTGGTAGCCTAGAACTATTCTAAGCATGGAGTCAGGGCTCTGCACCAGGGAGCCAGCGGATCCGGTCCGTTTACAAAGGGTGTGAGCGCCATTCTCCAGGACACAAATCTCCCCCAATCTTGAGATTCCTACCGGATATAGATATAAGAACCAGTTGCTAGTGAGACTCGCCCACAAAGGTCTTACAGCATCTGCAGGTCAGTTTATAACATGTTTCTTGCACTTCATTCACTTTCAATGGGATTGCTGAGTTACCCACGCGGCTCCTACTCTGATATTTCTGTCAGCCCCATTGACATGAATGGGACACCAGTTGCACATGCTTGGCAAGCACTCCATTTAGAGACGTCACTGTGTGGTGAGAAGCGACCCCCAAAGTGAGGAAGACTGGGGACACAAGATCAGCGGGGGTTTCGGCCCACTGATCAGCAAGTTACCCTCTATCCTGTGCACATCCTGCGGATAGAGGGATAACTTGCAATTGTGTTACAACCCCTTAAAAAGTCCTAAACCCCTTTAATAAAGGAATATGGTGCAGCAGTCCGGCAGCAATATATGTTCCAGCTCTCACCAGAGAAGCACTTTTACACCCTTGCTCCAGCAATGAAAGGGTTAATCTCTACATTACATCCCGGCCCCTGTGTACTACCTTCTTATATGATGTTCTGATGATTAACAATTCCATTAATCCCCAGTGGTGGAGCAGTAAATCACTGGTATAATCCTAAACCCTATTCTGTGTGACATGACCCAGCACCAGGAGGGACCCGGGGAGGGATTGGGGGGCTACAAATCTTCTGCGGACATTCCAGGCTGATGTGTGATGAGTGAGGGGCTGCAGACTGTACTGAGCCCCTCGCATATCTCCGGGAGGAATGACCACCCTCAGGAGGAGCTGATAGAGGGGAAACATCACTGCGATCCAACCAGTGAGAGGGAGAAGTGTATCATCATGGGGAACTGTATTTATGTACACTGGAGAGACTGATACATAATAACAGACACAGAACCCTGTGCAATAGAGACAATGTATCACAATGGAACGGTCTGGGCCTCCGCTGTGATGGGGCTTATTCACATGAACATGAACACTATTCTCTCTCCCGATCCCCTCCGCAGCCCCCCGCTCACCCCAGCGGCCCCTCCGAATCTTCAGGGAAGAGCCAGCAGGTACTCGAAAAAGGCGATGCTCTCTCGAGTAAATCGCCTTACCGAGTATGCTCGCTCATCTCTAATACGGATGTTAGTTTGGGCAGCGGACGTTTGGGCTCCCTTAGGTAATGAGTCCTGGGCAGGGGCGGACTGGGAATACAAAGTGCTCTTATGTTTTAGTAAGATGCAAGCCAGCAGCAAGTAGAATGAACACAAGTAGGCGGGGGGCAGCAAATCGCCAGCCGCAGCCATGTCGGTGGTAGAAGGGGAGAAGCCTATGAAGTGTGACGCAAACGTTCTATAAAGTACAGAACATTTTAGCTCTCATACACGTAAGCGTCGGGCTTCTGTTCAGAACATCCATTGCTGATTTCCGGTAGAGAGCAGAACAAGATGGCGCGGCAAGCTGCTCATCCTGTAAATGACGGACTGCTGGCCGGAAATCAGTCGGACCCCATTATAGTCAATGAGGGTCCATTCAGTGCCGTTAGGTTTCATCATAAGAAGGTCCGGTTTTCCTGCTCCCTGAACTCCCTAACGCTGATGTGAATGAGCCCTTATTTTGTAAAATTAAGAAAAGAAACGCACGTTATCAGGGCGATCACCAAGAGCCGTATCATCACCTCCGTACCGCCACTGAACAAACCCACTATACCAAGAGGTCCCTTGTGCCCCCATCCATTAATACTGGCCTATTTTGCCCTGTATATACCCTGTTTCCCTGAAAATACGACATAGCATGATTTTCCAGAATTTTTGAGGATGCAAAATGATTTTTCAGGCTTTTTGAGGATGCTTGAAATATAAGCCCTACTCCAAAATTAAGCCCTGCTAACAGTTAATTAAAAAAGTCAATTTAAATAGTGTCCAGGCAGCTATACATGTAAAAAAGGTTAAACCTTTTTGAACAAAAATTAATATAAGACACTGTCTTATTTTCGGGGAAACACTGTAGTAATAATCGTCTCCTTATTCCCCGCCCCACTGATAATTCGGTCTGAATGGCCTCTTAGTAATAGAATAAACGAAGCTAATCAATGTAAATACCTAGAAAATCCCTCCTGAGGTCAACGGAACAGCAAATCTCGACAACATGCGAAAACTGCTCTTCCTATCTGTGTTCCACATTATTGGGTTCACTGACCCCCCGGCTCACGATCTGCTGGTAAACAACCTACAGAAGTACAAAATATAGCTGGATCTCTGCCCAATGAAGAACTTCAAAGCTTCAGGACATGTCGAAATCCTCCATAAGCAGACATTGACCTGTTCAATGCATCACATAAGTCGCTGACCCCAGAGATAAGAGGCGCTTCCTGCAGATAAGACGCAGATTGCATGTGGCGCAACAATAACATGTAATGTGCAAAGTACAAACCCCGTGAGTGAATGTGACGCGCGCCGCGTCTGACGGCTCTTCATGTTTCATATAATTAGATATGCAATAATACTGTAACGTGTTCAGTATTGATGTTATGTCGCCACCTGATGTTCGCGTTGGTGGGTGGTACAGGATGTAGTCATTTGATGGTGGTCACGCGGGGGCCGGGATGGCCCTACTTGCGGCTACATGGTGGTATTCTACGCCATTTTAAGTGTGTCGTATTACCGAGAAGCAAGTGAAACAAGGCTACCGGAAGGAAGGCGGTCTCTGCTCCTTCGGGTGGCCCTGGAGACTTTAGCTTGTAGCTGTTCTCCAGTTCAGAGTTGGCCTCCATCCGAATCCTTGGCCTACGGCCTGGCTGGCATATCGCATTCGGTTCTCCTGGGGCCCGAGAGACCGTCATCACAACCCCCATCCTGGGAGTGGCAACTACATCCATCAGGTGGAGTGAGGAGCCGTATCATCGAGCACCGCATTGGCGCTACTATTAACTTAGCGAATCCTCCGCCCTACTGGAAGGGCTGTGTATAGTTTTGCAACATTACTTGTTACTCTCGCCCAGCGAGGGGTTTTTGAGTCTTTCCTTTTGTCCCGTTTTGGACTTGTTGACTGATATAGTTATATGACCTATATGTTTGAATATTTGGGCAGCTCTGGCTTTTGTTACTCACCCATACGGCCGTAAGCCCATGGCAGCCCTTTTACAGGTCTGTGACTGTCAATACGTGAGCACCCATGGGTATGGAATCCAGTCCAGGCGGGAAGACACCCTGGCAGGGGGCATGTGGTATTAATAAGCTTAGAAGGTTTGGAACCGACTCCTAGCAGGACGCGACTGATACACGATAAGCACAGAACCATCACCATCAACTTGCTGATGGTTTTCTTTACTGCACAGAATGAAAATGTACCAAGGCCACTTCTACACGGGCCGCCAAGTAATCACTCCAAAAAGCCAATACAGGTGACTTTTGTCCCGAGTGAACAGGACACTGGACCAGGAGGGTAGGGGAGCGAAAATCCCTCAGTTGTCAGAGCCGCCTGTTTTTCAGCTCATCTAAAAGCTAAGCTGCTGTCAGCCCGTGTAAACAGGCAGTTCTTCATCATGATGGTCTGTTTACTGTGAATGGAGGTGAGCGGCTGGAAGAGATCTCCGGCGCACTCCGCCTCCATTCAGTGAGCGGTTATTGCTCCTGGGTAATAGTGCCCTAACGGGGGGGTCACACTAGCGTTTGGCTTTGTGTTTTTCTGCTCCACCAGGGCAGCCGGAGAGCAGAATGTAGGATCCTATGATGGCCACAGACAAACTGCATTGATTACGATGGGATCCGTCTGGCTTCCTGCCCTCCAGCCTTTTACTAGACATAATAACGCAGCATGCTGAGCTATTGTGACAAGTACTTTGCGCTGGATCAGTGTCGGGGGCTCCAAACATGGCTTAAAGGGGTATTCCAATCTTAGGAAGCTTATTTCAGTGTGTTCGAAATCGCAAAACAATGCCCTCACAGATAAGATGTTTATTTCCAAAATGCTCCGTTCTCCAGACATTGCAGATTTTGATTCCTCCGCCCGCTGGTTGTTTACTGCTTGTGACCCATGAAACAGACCACCTCTTCTATGGAAAGAAATAGCAGAGGAGGAGAAGAGGCCGGCGCTTGCGCACTTCCTTCATCTAAATCTGATGGCTGGATTCGCACTAACCTTCAGCCCGGCCGCTAACGACCGCTCTGTTCTGCAAGGTATATTGCTTTAAATTAAAAATGTTGCCAACCAAACATATAACAAAATCCTCACATCCTGGGAGAAGCAGAGGAGTCCGACCTCCACCCCTACATGGCAGCCAACCTACAAGGCTGTCAATCAGTCTGTGGAGCAGCTCGATGGAAGAAGCGAGGAGTCACCTCCAAAGGCAGCATTAAAGTCCATCTTAAAAACCAGGACAGAGCCCCCCGGACACAACTGGTTAGCAGAGGAACATATTAATACCCAATATTTATGGATCGGGCTGTTGGTGACACCTGATGGATGTTACTCCATGACCCCTATAGAGGTTGTCACTCAAAACCTTTTTCTAGTGTTGTTGCTGCAGACGTCCTGTAGAACCACACTGAAGGGCTGAATACAACCGGAACGTCCTCCACCCAGAACGGATTGCTGGAATATCATGACATTGGTAGATCTGTTCAGAGTCACCCAGAATGAATGACTCAGGTGTGAGTAAGAAGCACACCTGCCATGAGCACCTCTACAGGTGTCAGTAAGAAGCACACCTGCCATGAGCACCTCTATGGGTGTCAGTAAGAAGCACGCTCGCTATGAGCAAGACTACGGGTGTCAGTAAGAAGCACACCCGCCATGAGCACCGCTACAGGTGTCAGTAAGAAGCACACCTGCCATGAGCACCGCTACAGGTGTCAGTAAGAAGCACACCTGCCATGAGCACCGCTACAGGTGTCAGTAAGAAGCACACCTGCCATGAGCACCGCTACAGGTGTCAGTAAGAAGCACACCTGCCATGAGCACCGCTACAGGTGTCAGTAAGAAGCACACCCGCCATGAGCACCGCTACAGGTGTCAGTAAGAAGCACACCTGCCATGAGCACCTCTATGGGTGTCAGTAAGAAGCACACCCGCCATGAGCACCTCTACAGGTGTCAGTAAGAAGCACACCCGCCATGAGCACCTCTATGGGTGTCAGTAAGAAGCACACCTGCCATGAGCACCTCTATGGGTGTCAGTAAGAAGCACGCTCGCTATGAGCAAGACTACGGGTGTCAGTAAGAAGCACACCCGCCATGAGCACCGCTACAGGTGTCAGTAAGAAGCACACCCGCCATGAGCACCGCTACAGGTGTCAGTAAGAAGCACACCCGCCATGAGCACCGCTACAGGTGTCAGTAAGAAGCACACCTGCCATGAGCACCTCTATGGGTGTCAGTAAGAAGCACACCCGCCATGAGCACCTCTACAGGTGTCAGTAAGAAGCACGCTCGCTATGAGCACCACTACGGGTGTCAGTAAGAAGCACACCCGCCATGAGCACCTCTATGGGTGTCAGTAAGAAGCACGCTCGCTATGAGCACCACTACGGGTGTCAGTAAGAAGCACACCCGCCATGAGCACCTCTATGGGTGTCAGTAAGAAGCACGCTCGCTATGAGCACCACTACGGCTGTCAGTAAGAAGCACACCCGCCATGAGCACCGCTAAGGGTGTCAGTAAGAAGCACAACCGCCATGAGCACCGCTACGGGTGTCAGTAAGAAGCACAACCGCCATGAGCACCGCTACGGGTGTCAGTAAGAAGCACACAAGCCATGAGCACCGCTAAGGGTGTCAGTAAGAAGCACACCCGCCATGAGCACCGCTACGGCTGTCAGTAAGAAGCACACAAGCCATGAGCACCTCTACAGGTGTCAGTAAGAAGCACACCCGCCATGAGCACCTCTACAGGTGTCAGTAAGAAGCACACCCGCCATGAGCACCGCTACGGCTGTCAGTAAGAAGCACACAAGCCATGAGCACTGCTACGGGTGTCAGTAAGAAGTACACCCGCCATGAGCACCGCTACGGGTGTCAGTAAGAAGTACACCCGCCATGAGCACCTCTATGGGTGTCAGTAAGAAGCATACTTGCCATGAGCACCTCTACAGGTGTTAGTAAGTAGCACACCTGCCATGACCACTGGTATGGGTGTCAGTACGAAGTGTGCCCACCATGAGCACCTCTACGGGTGTCAGTAAGAAGTGTGCCCACCATCAGCACTGGTACAGGTGTCAGTAAGACGTGTGCCCGCCATGAGCACTGATACAAGTGTCAGTAAGAAGTGTGCCCGCCATGAGCACTGATACAAGTGTCAGTAAGAAGTGTGCCCGCCATGAGCACTGATACAAGTGTCAGTAAGAAGTGTGCCCGCCATGAGCACTGGTACAAGTGTCAGTAAGAAGTGCGCCCGCCATGAGCAGTGGTACAAGTGTCAGTAAGAAGTGTGCCCGCCATGAGCACTGATACAAGTGTCAGTAAGAAGTGTGCCCGCCATGAGCACTGGTACAAGTGTCAGTAAGAAGTGTGCCCGCCATCAGCACTGATACAAGTGTCAGTAAGAAGTGTGCCCGCCATGAGCACTGATACAAGTGTCAGTAAGAAGTGTGCCCGCCATGAGCACTGATACAAGTGTCAGTAAGAAGTGTGCCCGCCATGAGCACTGGTACAAGTGTCAGTAAGAAGTGTGCCCGCCATCAGCACTGATACAAGTGTCAGTAAGAAGTGTGCCCGCCATGAGCACTGATACAAGTGTCAGTAAGAAGTGTGCCCGCCATGAGCACTGATACAAGTTTCAGTAAGAAGTGTGCCCGCCATCAGCACTGATACAAGTGTCAGCAAGAAGTGTGTCCACCAGGAGCATTGGTACAGGTGTCAGTAAGAAGTGTGCCCGCCATGAGCACATATATACTCTTGGATCCTTGCAGGCAATAAATCAATGTGTCCAAATATCTTCTTGGCGTCTCTCTACGCTGGCATGACTAGTGCAATCAGTTGTTGTACAGTTTGGGGTGGGTGGCCATGTGACATAATGTGTCCATATATGTCGTCCCAGACATGGTCGATGGGGATAAATCTCGGGAGTACATGGGACAATCCAGGGTTGTGACACCTTGCAAGGCGTATCTTGTGATTGCTGCCATATGTGAACGGGCGTTATCCTATTGGAAAACACCATTGTGGACGGTGGTCATGAAGGGTATGACAACAGGCTGTACCACTCTGTCCCCATACCAGCAGGCAGTCATTGTGCCTTTAACAACCACCAACTCTGTCCTGCTGTCATAAGTTATTGCCCCCCAAACCATTACTCCAGGGCAAGGGCGTACCTATAGGGAATGCACCCGGGCCCAGAAGTCTTAGGAGGCCTATAAGGCCTCTCTTCTCCATATAGGGAGTCCAGTACTATGAATAAAGCATTATCACTTTGCCCCAGACAGAATGGGGACTCTTGACTAAACACAACTGTATTCCATTCATGTGTCTGGTGGCGTCTAGCAGTACTCCTGGTTAGTCGTTGCTGGCAGTGAAATTGGGTTAACGGACATACTGCATGGGGGTCCGAGGACACAACCTAGCTTGTTTATTGGGTCACTCTGACTCCAACCGCTGCTCCAATCTGTGCTGCTCTTGCCGTCCATTACCAATGCCATCTGCATAATTTGGCGGTCTTCATGTGGCGTTGTCCTTCTATGTAGACCTCTGCCAGGTCTCGAATACTGGCGCCTTCCTGTGCCCACTGAACCCGCTCTCTGTACTGAGATTGCACTATGGCCAGTCCGGCAGGAGGTTTCACCATAAGATGCCCCATTTTGAACATGTCACTTATCCGCCCCCCCTGATGTCAGGCATTTGGGTGTACGGAGGACGTACTCTACAATTTGACATCCTTAGTCACTGACAAACTGTGGACAAAAAAAGGACCTTCTTACAAACCCACTTTACCACTTAGAAGCTAAAGTAATGTTGTAATTTGCTACTAATATACAGACGTCATCCTGTTTTTAATTATTCAGCACCCTCATATGGAGAGACACGGATCCAAGTGTCATCAATTTTCTGCAATTCTGTCTGGGTGTAGCCCTTGCAATTTCCACCAGTGTATATATATATATATATATATATATATATATATATAATGTGTGTCCACAGCGGCACCGGCTTCTTCTACCAGTTGGCACTGTTCATATTTTCTCTCCCCCCAGTGACTGTATTTTCCATACTCACTTGATGAAGCCCCCCGCCCCGCTGGGATCACGGATCTCCCATAATCCCCGGCTGAGGGTCCCCTCCATCCATTGCTGCTGCCGTCGGAGTCCCTGTTTTTGCAGCAGCCAGATGTGGATGAAAGGCAAATGGCTGTTTTATTGTTGTTTGGGTAAGAAACAAGGAAAGGTCTGTAAGAGACACTTTGTGCTGAGCCTCCGCCGGCGGCCCATGTGCTTCACATCTTCCAGAAAATCACTCTGTCTGCAAGTGTCTCATATTTCCCCTCTGTGTATCTAATGCTGAGATACAATGGAGTGTATCACCATCCAGACCGGATAGAGGAACCAGCAGCATCTTCACTCATTCTTACTGCAGCAATTAGATGATTCTGGAATTCTTGTACTTTTTTTTTTTTAAATTAACCTTTTTTGACTTTTTTTGCAAAATCTGTTTCCTGGAGACATAAAAGATCTGTTTGTGATGAGATCGCCTCCTTCCACACGGAGGATCTGTTGACCGGGCGATGGTAGCCATTGGCATTAAGGGGCATAAATTTAATGGCCATTCTAATGGGCGTTGGAGAACTTACACTGGTTCTGGCCTGTATTGAGCGTACCAGACATTAGATAGAGCGTTGACCTGAATACCTGTAAGAGTGCATCTAAATATGGAAGGACGGGGTAGAGGAAACATAAAGTGAGTAACCAAAGAGTTGTAACTTTATGCAACAGACTTCAAGAACAACTACAAATTGACCGCCAGTGGCTTTACACAGGTAAGTGCGTAGAGGGTATGGATCTCCAATGAAGATAAAGTGCGGCGGCCGAGCGGCACCTAGCCTTTGCAGAGTAGGTCTCAGAGAAAGATGGTATTGTCATAGTGGCTCCGTAGCCTCTTCTACTGCAATGACTGCGTAGGGCCTAACTCTTCCGCACACAGTGGAAATAACAGATAACGATGTTGGGGTATGCGGGCGTTGTGTCACGTGACACCAGTACCTTTGAGGGGGAACTTGTGTTGTCCAAAAATTAAATAATGAGACGAGTCTACATGGCTTTTGTGGTAAACCGAAGGTACACAGTTTACTCAATGCTGGTGACAGAAGTACAATACACAGTTCACACTTTGCAGACTTTAGTTATGTATTGATTGTCACAGTAATTCCGAGGGTGGGAATATCACACAAACTTCCTTTTACTCTCACTTTCACTGTTAGCAAGGATGAGTCCGCCAGTCTCAGTTATCTGGGGGTTTTCTCCAAGTAGTTATTCATAGAGGTATGGGAGTGACTAAAGCAGGCCGGCCGAACTGAACTTCTTCTGTCGATTCTTCACGATTTCAGGGAAAAGTTACACTCACAGTTGTGAAGATTTTGTTTACTTCCTTCTCGCTCACTGGGGCTTGCTCCTGGTGCTTTTCTCCTGCTTCTATCCTCCGTTAAGGTAAGGGTCTTCTGCTGATCTGCAGACTACCTCCTCTCCCGATCACCTCCATACCACCACACTCTGACTCCTCCTTCACTTCCGGTTGTCTTTCCTGCACTTTTCTCTCTTACCCTGCCTCACTTCCTGCCTCACTCTGCTCATTTTCCCAGGCTTGCCTCAACTCCTCCCCCCTACCTATCAGGAATTTACTAGCAAACAGCCAATCCAGAGCAAGCTGTTGCCAGGCAGAATAGCTTTAGCCTGTGATTTAGGGGAAAGACAGGGTCTCTCTTCTGCAAGATACCTTCTATGTCTCCACAGGCATCAAGAACTTTCTGACTATTTGGCTCAGTGATACAAGTTGTATTCAGCTGACTGCGCAGCCTGTTGGTCAGAACGATTCCTCACATCCACCTCTGACCCCTTTCAGTGATGAGTTGTTTCTGTCCACAGGATCACCTTCCACTGGATGGTTTCCTCGATCGCGCCATTCTCTGTATACTTTCCACACTGTTACATTACCCCACAGTTGGCGGTGTGGCCCCGGCTAGTCTAGCACCGATGACCGGCCTCGTTGGAAGTCGCTCAGATCGCTAGATTTTCCCATCTAATGTGGATTCACACTGAAACAGATTCACGGAAAACTTGTCACATGATCTTATGCTGCACTCCGGGGTCATGGGGGGAATTACCATACAGGGGAGCGCTGATAGTGGGAGGGCCGGGGGCCAATAAAGAGCTGGGGGCCACTCAGTGTTGGATATTCATCTGTATAAAGAGTTGGTGCAGAATGCACATCAAAATCGTGGCCAAAAAACGGGAACATTCCCTTAGTCTCTACACCTATTTTGCTACAAGAATGTTTCTATTCAGCAACAGCAAGCAGTGATCTCAGGAAAGGTGTAGATTTGAACCACAAAGTCTATTGAGAACTTGCAGCTGCTTCCCTTATACAATGATAAAGCTTTATATCCACCAATCACACCGGACGCCGTTAAGTGTCATTTTTGCTGTTTTTGCCATTATTCTATGGACACTTCTGCTATCTGGACGTCCTCCGCACCTCCTCAGCCATCCCACCCCCTCCAGAAGGGAGTCGCATTGTACAACCTACACAATGGCCATGACTTCAATGTATTTGCCGGCGTGGAGGATCCCGGATTCCACATTTCGTTGCTCGGAGACTCTGAGCCGCCTCTTTGTTCCCAATTAACATTAAGATTACGGCTTCTTCAGACAGACAAAGGATTGGATTGGCCGTCCTCGAGGACCACATGCGCTGCTTTGTGGATGTGTGCGCACTCCTCTTTGGGAAACGCTCGTTCTCAGGGTCTCATTATGGACGAGCTCATTGATTCCACGCAGCGGCGCTTACCACAATCCTACAGACAAGTCCTTCATTTGTGTCTCGTTTGCTGATCCTCAGTTCTCACTTCTGTTCCTGGGATCTGGTGGAAGATGTAAGGGGGGGGGGGTATAGCTGGTGCCAGGGGGATGGGGGGTATAGCTGGTGCCAGGCTTGGGTTGGATGCATTCTGGGCTTCGATTTTTTTCTTGACTTCTTCATAACAAGCAAAAATCTATATTACACTAATAGGCGATCTGTATGCTAACAGCATAACCACACCAGGAGTGAGCAAATAGTGTGCCAGAAACAAGCTCATAACATAGATACAGCATCAGAACTAAGCTAAGTACATAAATACAGCCTCAGAACCAAGCTCATAACATAATTACAGCCCCAGAACCAAGCTCATAACATAATTACAGCCCCAGGACCAAACCAGTACATAAATACAACACCAGAACCAAGCTCATAACATAATTACAGTCCCAGAACCAAACCAGTACATAAATACAACACCAGAACCAAGCTCATAACATAATTACAGCCCCAGGACCAAACCAGTACATAAATGCAACACCAGAACCAAGCTCATAACATAATTACAGTCCCAGAACCAAACCAGTACATAAATACAACACCAGAACCAAGCTCATAACATAATTACAGCCCCAGGACCAAACCAGTACATAAATACAACACCAAAACCAAGCTCATAACATAATTACAATACCAGAACCAAGTTCAATACATAGTTGCAGAATCAGAACCAAGCTCATAGCATCAGAGGGGAAAATACGAAGTGGGAGAAGGATGATTCATGTGGCTTCACAAGATGCTTCCACACAAAGGAAGAAGATTGGCTGTCCAGGCAGATCTAAGTAAGGTGATCGCCACCAGTCTACATCGACCTGGTGCCCCCCTACCAGCTGGTTGCTGGTACCCTATGGGACTGCACGGGTGACATGTAGCTTAGCCCTGTTATGGAAATAGCTAAAAAATGGTGGAAGAGAAAAAGGCGGCAACAAGAACATTTAGTTACCCTGGTGTAGTCGGGTAGGTCCAATATGTGAATATTGAAGTTTATGGAGGAAAGTGATATAGGTGCTGACGTCCACAGGGGCGGCGCTATAGTGACTGATGATTAGCATGTAAATGTG
Source organism: Eleutherodactylus coqui (assembly GCF_035609145.1). Classification (NCBI taxonomy): domain Eukaryota; kingdom Metazoa; phylum Chordata; class Amphibia; order Anura; family Eleutherodactylidae; genus Eleutherodactylus; species Eleutherodactylus coqui. Next base: position 309,259,216 of record NC_089839.1, read on the forward strand.
GAGGTTTATTAGGAGAAATGTGATAACGACTGCCAGTTGTTGTACAACGGATGATGATTGTGTGTGACCGTGCCGCTAGGGCCATTATACATAGAATTTACCCATCGCCCAGAGACGGTTCGGTCCTGCGTCCTTTCACCGCTCTGCCAATACCGTCTCCAGAGACCACTACTCTAAGTGTTAATACATCTGTGGATATACTGTGCGGCCTGATTGCGTCTTGAATACTTACACCTGTTGTATTAAAGGTTCTCCTGAGTTCAGCAGCGACCACTATGCACAGAGTGTCATCCTTCCAGAACTACCTGCATGGCATACCATGGGTATACTGGCATGGCGGCTGAACCAGAGTCATGGCAGCCTCATGACTTTGGTCCCAGCCTATGCAGACAAGGCTATTATGTCGCCTACCCAAGTGGAGGTCTTTATCCAGACTGACACTACCGAGCCGGTTATCCTTGAGACACCGACGTGTAACCTGCTGCATAAGGGAAGAATGGTAGAGCACATCTGCTGGATGGTGATGGTGCCTGCAAGATGTTGTTGTGTTGGCCATGGTGATAGAGTAAGCAGCAAGTGTGAGAGGACGTTAGGTGTTGCCTGACTTGTGAGACATGAGAGAAGCCTGGAAGCCTGCTGCTGAACATGTGAGCTGCGGAGAGCCCTGGAGCTTCCTGCTTGTAGCCGAGAGCGCCCGGTCATTGGACTGCTGTAGGCGGGGGAGCTCCGGTTGTAGACCTGCTGTATTCCTGAGGGGCTGGAGGTACAATATTAGAAATGACCGCGAGTGATTACCATTGTGAGCTTCTAAGAGCGTCCCTGGAGTTACTGCTGAGCAACTAAGAGACTGTGAATGTATAAAGAGACTGTGAATGTATAAAGAGACTGTGACTGTATAAAGAGACTGTGACTGTATAAAGAGACTGTGAATGTATAAAGAGACTGTGACTTGTTCCCACACAGGCTGACAACCCCAGACAGGTTACTGAGTAATAATGCCAGCATTGCTTGAAGGGGTATTCCTATCTCGGCATTTCACAGATGGGAAACTGCTGCTATAGTTACCAACCAAGGTTCTAGTACCCTGTTGTACCGCCTCCAGCTTGGATACAAGATGTGATACGGGTGGACATGGAGGCTCTAGTACCCTGTTATACCGCCTCTAGCTTGGACATAAGATGTGATACGGGTGGACATGGAGGCTCTAGTACCCTGTTATACCACCTCCAGCTTGGATACAAGATGTGATACGGGCGGGCATGAAGGGATAGAGGTTCCGTATGGTATCCTGCAGCATATCCCTCCACATTTGCTGTAACTGAGCCTCTAGATCCTGCATACTTGTAGGCTGTTGAAGTTGGCCCCCCAGATGGTCCCTTACATGTTCTATTGGTGATAAATCTGGTGACCGAGCAGCCACAGATGTGTGACAATGTTGTGGGGGCTTCCTGTGACCCCCTTGTGTGTGCGGCCGAGCATTATCCTGCTGGAAGCCTCCATGAGAGGAACACATGGGGCTGCAGGATGTCCTGAACATATCGCTGAGCTGTCATTGTCCCTCGTACCACTACTAGGGGGGGCCGACTGTCGAATGCGATGCCCCCCCAGATCATCACTCCAGCAGGGGGCAGTGTGCCGCTCCACAGCAAAGGCAGGATTGAGGTGCTCATCCCTTTGTCTCCAGACACAAACACAGACGTCATCAATGCCCAATCTAAACCTGGATTTATCACTGATGGGTGCGGTGAGAGCAAGTATCCTTCATGCAAGCACTTGGAAATGGTTCCAACAGACACAGGGGTGTAACAATGGTACCCCCTGTCTCTAGATGGTGAACAACAAAACAGTTGAAGCTGCTGGTGCTCGTCGGACGATCAGATGCTTCTCTATACTGTTGGTCTGTCGGGGGGCCCGGTCACCTTGTGTGCCCTCACACATCCACTGGTCCCAATACCTCCTAACAGTCTGGTCAGGCAGTCCACTCTACTGGTGGACTTTATGGGGCGCCCTGAGCCTGGTCACCTTGTGTGCCCCCATCCACTGGTCCCAACACCTCCTAACAGTCTGGTCAGACGCTCCTCTCTACTGGTGGTCTGTCGGGGGGTCCTGAGTCCGCTCACCTTGTGTGCCCTCACACATCCACTGGTCCCAACACCTCCTAACAGTCTGGTCAGACGCTCCTCTCTACTGGTGGTCTGTAGGGGGCGTCCTGAGCCCGGTCACCTTGTGTGCCCTCACACATCCACTGGTCCCAAGACCTCCTAACAGTCTGGTCAGATGGTCCTCTCTACTGCTGATCTGTAGGGGGCGTCCTGAGCCCGGTCACCTTGTGTGCCCTCACCCATCCACTGGTCCCAACACCCCCTAACAATCTGGTCAGAATGCCCGGTGGGGGAACAATTCATGGATACGACCATCCAGCTCCTCACATCCCAATAATGCGCCCCTCTCAGACTCTGGTAACGGGGTGAAATCTCTTCTCTGCGTCGTAGAGGCTTCTAGTGGTCAAGAAGCTCTACAAGCGGAAGAAGAGGTCACTACACACAAGGAGCCTCCAAGAGCCTCTTATAGGCCAAGGGGGGAAGCATTTTTAGAGCCTCCGGTGACAAGACCATCCATCTAATCACCACAACTCTCATCATTTACAGATCTGCCTGAGATGGAACCACAGGACGAGATCCGCAGCAAAATGACAACTTTTTGTAGGGGCCGGATGGTTTTGACAAAGAGTGTATTGTGGTTTTCTGATGAGAGGGGTTGTTCTGTATTTCTAGATGTTCTCTCTCCTTCCGCTCTTTCTCAGTGCTGCTCTGTGATGTATAGTAGTTGGTTAGGTGGGCCAGGTGTTTCTTCTCTGCCATCAGGATTATTGTATGTATAAACTGCAAGAAGAACATGGAGAATATACGGAGAGCAGAGAAGAAGCCAAGATGCTGGAGGCTCCGGGAATGAATTTCTTTTCCTTATTCCAGAAGTGGATGACATCAAGAATGAAAAATATATTGAAGAACCCCAAACCCATTGTGGTAACTGCTCTATTGTGGAAGAGTTCTGATGATGAGTGCAACAAGTAGGACATCATCTTTGTGATGGCCAGATTTTACCCTGAAGTCAAACCATCTTGGGATTCCAAGCACGCAATGTAAAGGGATTGTCCCAGTTCTGATGTTCTATCCTCAGAGCAGGTCTTTAACATCAGTAACTGATAAGTGGGGCTTCATCACCCAGGACCCCCACAGATTAGCTGCTCACGAGGCTGGTGTTCTTATGTCCAGTTCAGATGTCAGGTCTTCTTGCATTGCCCATTCGTCCAGCTGGATGGTCTTAATAGGGTAAAACACATGGCAGCCCTGGGCGCCTTCAGTAGGCACTGGGCTGCCATGACAACTCAACAGCACCTCATAATCTCCTTGCAAGGGAGCCGTTCAGGACTCCAAAATGCCAATGGGGGCATTTTAAGGGTTAGCAGCCATGATCAGTGTGATCGCGGCTGTTGTGGGAGGGAGTTGGCTGACAAAGACAGCCGGCACCCGCCCTGTGTGGATCAGGATTGACTCCCGATCCTGCTCCATAGAAACCCTGCACGTCCAGAATATAAATGTACACCCTGGGGCGTTAAGGCCTCATTCACATGACACATGAAGTGTCAGATTGCGGCTGTTGTAGTGCGTGGAGTGGGATCAGCTCCATACAAACCCTGCGTCTGGAGGACGTAAATCATTCCAGGCGTGAAGACAGTTCTAGGCGGCCTGATTCTACACCCAACCATCACTTCTACAAACGTTCTGATTGAGCCATGATCTCCGGCTAAGCAAATGGTTGATGAGAAACGTGTTTAATTGCCCGGGAGTAATTCAGCTTGTCAAAAATGAAAAATGTCTAATTATTACCACATGGTCCGCGGCTCATTACAGGCGCAACGTGTAAAATCTGCTCCACCTTCACTTCCATCCAGATTAAACAGATCAAAAATAATGTGTCACGTTGCACGTGTTCTGCGTCCGGACTGAAATAGAGCGACTGAGACGTGTACGAAAAGGTCTCCAGTGTTGCTTCTGACAATGAGGTCATCCATGGTATCACGCGGTGACCACTACGGTGCTTTCGATATGTGCACCTCAATAGGGAACCTCAGCCTGACTCTGCATCTGGGATTGAGAATCATATGGTAAGAGGTAAGTTAATGGCATGATTGCCCATGAGCACATAAGGCCCATCAGCACTATTAAAGGGGTTCTCCTCCTTGGACAATCCCTACTTATTAGAAGAGTCCCTTGATAATAAAATGATCACAAAGTGTCCAACTGTCTCGATCCCCAACAATCAGCTACAGTATAATCTACAGAGGAACTTGGCAGTAAGTGTTCGATTTCCCTGCAGCTCCCCCACAGGAGAAGTGAAGTATTACAATATCCATTCACATCAATTGTGTATCTGTGTAATGTAGGACAGGATGGGACACTCTTTATAACCGTTAACTCTGATGAATAGATGAAGACCCTGAACAGAAGAACCACCCACAATATTAACTCAGAATTGTCTAAAAGGGTGTACAAAAATGGAGGTTCTAAACTGGACAACCCCTATAATGGAGCCTTGAAGATGAGTGGGTACTCAGATGGCCATAAGCACTGCTTTTGGGAGGAGGCCACTCTGATGAATGTCTCCTCAACACCTACTTTCTTGCCCTTTCATTCCAGGCGCAGTACCCCTATATTTTGCCCTCCCATAGAGATAGTTCCCCTCAGCCAGAGCTTATTTGGTTTTCCAAGCCCTGAATATCATGTGTTCTGGTATTTGTGAGGAAGGAGTCTTGACATACAGCTCTGGCCGGGCTGATGATCTACATACAAACACACGGCCGATAAACAAACACCCAGCAGCTCCTACAATACCCGTCCCGGCACTAATCACTGGAAGTTTTCTTAACATCAACCTGACTAATATCTATTTGGTCTACAGGGGAAATGGCCACCCAAGAAGAGGGGGCAACGGGGCTGATTGATGACTATTGATGACACATCAGATGCTGCTTACGATGGGGCACATAGTGTGGGGGGACTCTTTGTTTGGTTACCCCCATCGTACCTGAGACTGGTCACGTAGCATGAGGTTATTACAGAGCTTTGTCTGCAACCTATTAATGGACGGTTAAAAAATAGATCAAACCAAAAAATCCCCAGTAAATTTAATAGATTTAGGCAAATCATTTTGTCATTTTTTAGTAATTAGAGATTCAGGAATTCAGGGTGAGAAGAACCAGTATGGCCACCATGACACCACTGGAGGGAAGATCACCCGCCAAATCAGCCAATTAAATGGCTGAGAAAGCTCAGTGACATCCACCCACCTATCTATCTATCTCATATCTATCTATCTAATATCTATCTATCTATCTATCTATCTATCTATCTATCTATCTATATATCTCCTATCTATCTATCTATCTATATATCTCCTATCTATCTATCTATCTATCTATCTATCTCCTATCTATCTATCTATCTCCTATCTATCTATCTATCTATCTATCTCATATCTATCTATCTAATATCTATCTATCTATCTATCTATCTATCTATCTATCTATCTATCTCCTATCTATATATCTCCTATCTATCTATCTATCTATCTATCTATCTATCTATCTATCTATCTCCTATCTATCTATCTCCTATCTATCTATCTATCTATCTATCTATCTATCTATCTATCTATCTATCTATCTATCTCCTATGTATCTATCTCCTATCTATCTCCTATGTATCTATCTATCTATCTATCTCCTATCTATCTATCTATCTCCTATGTATCTATCTATCTCATATCTATCTATCTATCTCCTATCTATATATCTCCTATCTATCTATCTCCTATCTATCTATCTATCTATCTATCTATCTATCTCATATCTATCTATCTATCTATTTCATATCTATCTATCTATCTTCTATCTATCTCCTACCTATCTCATATCTATCTCCTATCTATCTCATATCTATCTATCTCCTATCTATCTATCTATCTATCTATCTATCTATCTATCTATCTATCTATCTATCTCATATCTATCTCCTATCTATCTATCTCACATCTATCTCATATCTATCTATCTGTCTATCTCCTATCTATCTATCTATCTATCTATCTATCTATCTATCTATCTATCTATCTATCTATCTATCTATCTCATATCTATCTCACATCTATCTCATATCTATCTCACATCTATCTCATATCTATCTATCTATCTATCTATCTATCTATCTATCTATCTATCTATCTATCTCATATCTATCTCCTATCTATCTATCTCACATCTATCTCATATCTATCTATCTATCTATCTATCTATCTATCTATCTATCTATCTATCTATCTATCTATCTATCTATCTATCTATCTATCTATCTCATATCTATCTCACATCTATCTCCTATCTATCTATCTATCTATCTATCTATCTATCTATCTATCTATCTATCTATCTATCTATCTATCTATCTATCTATCTATCTATCTCATATCTATCTCACATCTATCTCATATCTATCTATCTATCTATCTATCTATCTATCTATCTATTGTATCTATCTATTGTATCTATCTATCTATCTATCTATCTATCTATCTATCTATCTATCTATCTATCTATCTATCTATCTATCTATCTATCTATCTATCTATCTATCCATCCATCCATCCATCCATCCATCCATCCATCCATGCTCCGGGACCCCCATCAATATCATCCTGTCTTATACTCCAGTCACATCTATATCTGCATTGAGCAAATGTTGAGCTGGGCATGAAATTTGCAGCCTAGGTGAATGTGGTGCAACCATCAACATTTTTTGTGCATTTCTTTAAAATCTGCCGCATTGGTATTGCAGAAAATAGCGCACATCAATATGTTTCTTCAATACGACGCTCAGGACTTGCACCATTCTTCATGGTTATTACGCCACTTTTCTGGCGCGTTTCATAAATGCGCTTGTTGCAGGACATTAGAGAATATTGACTACTTCATATCTGGGGAAGGTATACAGAAAGCATATGCCACGATCCGGCTGGATATTGTGCAGCTTCTCCGATGTGACCCAAGTAACAGATGTGTCTACACAGAGGGGATTATGGGAAATGCAAAAACACTGAAAGTGAGACGGTGAAGCCCCCGATCCTGGGGATTTGGGGGGATTGGGATAATGAGGACAGCGCAAGACATCTGGATAAGATCTTGAGGTTTTTGTGATCGTCATTGCATCTGACTCTGGAAACCATCCCTCCGCTGTTTGCCCGGCGAGTCTTTTTCATCATCATCATCATCATCATCATCATCTACGAGGGGAGGGTCAGGTTTCCTGCAGACAAACCTCAGCATTTCGTGGACCAGTTGACTTCTTCCTTTCGTGGACCTTCAGTGAAGCTTTGCTTTTAGCACAGATCATGTGGCCTGATGTGTGGCAGTAAATAAATAAACTGTCCCCTCCCAACGGCGGTCTCACAAGGGCGTATGCGCAAAACTGTTGTGCGCATTTTTGCGCGTATTGTGCTTTCGTGATCGTAGGGTGATTTCATATGGGCGCGGGGCATGCCATGCCGGGATTTAAAAGGCTATTTATGGCTTCTTTACACGGGCGCAAGCGCAAATACCCTCGCTCCTGCACAACATATCAGCACAGTAAACGAGCCTTTTTTTTAAGCGTAATGGAGTTTTTTTCTGCTAGCGATACATCATGATGTCATAATTGGCCCCGCCCCCAGTCCTCATCCATTAGTAGTCAACATGTGCGGCGTGGCGCCATCCTGTGGGCTCCTGGTACTTTCTGGCTTTCTGAGAGAGCAGCCGAGGTTGGAGACGCCTTCTGGTGACGAGGATATTTTTTCGCCTTGATCGCTGTCAGGCAGATTTGCGCAGTCATGTGAGATGGCGGAGGTTGTTCCTGGAAGGAGGAGTCGGCGGTTTGGGGTTCCTCCTCTGGTGTCGCAGCGTGCCGCCTCTGATCTACTAAACGGATGAACATCTCCGTCTTCACTCGGTTGAGCTTCCGAAATGAGATGATCCTAAACCATCCCCAAAGTGGCTGCCGCACCTTCCCTGCATTTTACTGCAAGGTTTATAGCATCCTGACTGGTGGCTGCGCAATTACACCGCTTTTCACGCATGCGGACCTTCAGTGCGCAAATGTGCACAAAAGTAGAGCATGTCGAGGATTCTCTTGCCTGCTAGAAATGCGCATGCTACAACGAGTAATGTGAGCGAATCCATTGCAATTAACGGATTCTGTTCTCTGCGGTCAGCGTGAGCGGATTTACGTGCACAAAACCGTGCAAAAATATGAAGGAGCCCTTAGGGGGCGTATATAACTGCGCTGGGGATTCCGCTTTCCTGCTCCGTTGGGGGAACAGAAAGTGGGAATCCTCATGGCTGAACAGTTCCGTCTGTGGACGTCTTGTGCCAACCCCATTGACTATAATGGGGCCTGCCCACTTTCTACCCAGCGGCCCGGTTCGATATTTATTTTGATACTTATTTTGACGACTGTGTGCACAAAAACGCTCGCCGCAGAGCAACCGATTTGTGTATGAAGGAGGTTTTTGAGGTAGATTTGCGCACGTGTCTGTAGATACCCTGTTTCCCTGAAAATAAGACATGACATGATTTTCCTGAATTTTTGAAGATGCAAAATGATTTTTCAGGCTTTTTGAGGATGCTTTAAATATAAGCCCTACTCCAAAATTAAGCCCTGCTAATAGTTGATTTAAAAAGTCAATTTAAATAGTGTCCAGGCAGCTATACATGTAAAAAAGTTAAACCTTTTTGAACAAAAATTAATATAAGACACTGTCTTATTTTCGGGGGAAACAGGGTAGTACTGTACTTTTTGCGCATGCAGGGCCAGTTCACATGAGCGCGGCACACCCTTTCTGAGGATAAAACGGCTAATTAGCCTAATGAGGAACAGTTGTGCTCTTCTCCTCGTGTTTTGCGCAGTGTTTCACGCACCTCCATAGACTTATATGGGAGACTTTGCTGCGCACTTATGAGAGCGCTCACATTGAAGTCACTGGGTTCTATTTCCTGTGTAAATACTCGCACTAACACGGCCGTGTGAAGAAGCCCTGAGCGCCGGTCTTAATAAACCCCCTTCTGTCTCCATATTGTGGGATCATCATTGGTGAATCGGGGACTTTTTGTGTTATTTGGACAATTCCCGGGGCTCAGAGTTATGATTGTAGAACATAAGAACGTTCTAAATATAACAAAGTGTAGCCAACAATAACTCCCATTTTTATTCGCCCCGTCTTTGGCGCTCCCTGCACAGCGGCAGAACGGGGGATCCTGCAGGAAAGTTTACAATACGGGCAAAATAATGATAGTAATAAAGTACAACCAACAATCTGGTAACATCCGATCAAACACTGCGGATTTATTACAACCGACCACAACTGGATACATTCTTCAAACAGGAAGCCGGAGTACAACCTGATGAATGAGCCTTCCAGATACTTAGAGAGTCCCATTACACATTAAATTGGAAACCGGCATTGGCAGATAAAGGGGCGGGGGTGGGGGGGGGGATGTCGGTTACCTGTAGAGTTCAAGGACGGCGAGTGACCCCACAAACTGCGATGTCTGCGCCGTCAGAAGGAATTTATTTACAGAAACTTCTAGAACGTAATAACTTTATAACAAAATATATAACGATAATTCCCATTGCACTCGCCTCACACTGAGGGCTTATTCACAGGAGCATATATATCAGCCGCCGATTTCACAACCAGCCGATATACGCTACCATCTGAGTAGTCTATCCCCTCCCCCCCCATTCGCCAGCTCTCTGCCTCTCTCCTCCCTCCGACTGTTTGCAATGGAAACCGTCTGACTTGGATCTGACACTTTGTATATCGTATGAATGAAGCCTTAACCCCTTAATGCCCCAAGGTGTACATTCATTTACGTCCCAGCCGTGCAGGGTTCCTATGGAGCAGGATTGGGAGCCGATGCCACTCCGTACACGGCTGGTGCCGGCGGTCTTTGACAGCCGACACCCTCCTGCAACAGTCGTGATCGGCACTGATGCTGATTGCAGATGTTAACCATTTAAATTCTGCTGTCCATTCTGACAGCAGCATTTGAATGCCTCAGTTGATGTTCAGGGGTTCTGAATGCCCCTCCTGCGGAGAGACCACGGGGCGGCATTTGGCTGCTCCAAATGATTGGCTATGAAGCCAAGTCTGTGGCACATCTTCATGTAATGTAAAACTATGGTCTTACATTATACTGTATGGGTGATCAAGCAATTGGAAGTTCAAGTCCCCTGTGGGCCCCAAAAAATAAGTAAAAAAAAGTAATTATTAGAAAATATAAAAAGTATAAAAAAAACCTTTTCTAACTCTATAATAAAAAATCAAAATAACTAAAAACAAAAGCATATTTGGTATTGCTGCTTCTGTACAACTCTGATCCATCAAAGAAACGCATTATTTATCTCGCACGGTAAACGTCGTCAAAAAAATATATACAGCGGCAACATTTTTGGTCGCCTCGTCCCCAAGAACAAAAGAAAGTCACACCATAATGGAACCAATAGAACCTACAGGACATCCTGCAAAGAACAAGCCCTCACACAGCCGTATCAACGGAAACCGTTCTGGCGGTCGGAGGATGGCGGCAAAAAAATATGTTACTTTTTTCCAAAGAGTTTTATTTTTAAAAAGTAATAAAGCAAAAAAAAAAAAACTATATAAGGGTGCATTCAGACGATCGTATATCGGCCGGGTTTTCGCGCCCAGCTGATATACGGCGTCTCTCTCTGCAGGGGGAGGAGGCTGGAAGAGTCGGGTGCAGTGCTTTGAGCTCCCGTCCTCTCTCTGCCTCCTCTCCACCCCCTGCACTATTTTCAATGAGGAGAGGCAGGATGGGGGTGGGGCTAATTACCGAACTTAGCCTCGCCCCTGTTCCGCCTCCTCTCATTGCAAATAGTGCAGAGGGGTGGAGAGGAGGCAGAGAGGGGGCGAGAGCTCAGAGCACTGCTCCCGGCTATTCCAGCCTCCTCCCCCTGCAGAGAGAGACGCCGTATATAGGCTGGGTGTGAAAACCCAACCGATATACGGTCGTGTGAGTGCACCCTAAAATTGGTATCGCTGTAATCGTACTGACCCGTAGAATAAAGTTAGCTCGTCAAAGACGGCGGAATTACTTTATTTTTGCATTTTACTCCACTTTTTTAAAGGTTTTTCAGCACATTAAATAGAACCACTGAAAAATACAACCAATCCTACAAACAAGCCGCAGACAGCTGAGTCGGTGGAAAAGTAAAAGTTATGATTTTTTGAAAGTGGGGAGGAAAAATAAAAAATGAGAAAGTGCCGCACCCTTAAGGGGTTAAAAAATATATAATTTTGTTTTTTCGAAGTTCTATCAAATAGATCTGTTATGAAAAAAAATGTGAAAAAACTTGAACTTTGTCAATAAACGAAAGAGCTCACTGGTTTACCTTGAAAGTGCCAGATTGTGAATTAATCGAAATTTCAAAAATTTCTCATAAAATTGTAAAAACAATCAAAGGGGAGAAGAAAAATGAAGGCGAAGCTCTGTCGGCCGCGCTGCGTAGGAACACACGGTTTCCTGGTCAGGTGCGGTTTATTATTGGTTTGGCCGCTTCAGAAAGCATAAATTCTGCTGCGGTATGTTTGGAATTCCTTCAAAATGTTAACGTGGTGAAAACGGCGAAATTGTGAGCGGAGAATTCCTTTTATGTGACGAGCGTTGGGCCTCTCAGAAGAAAAAAGAGACTCGACCTAAACTTATGGAAGTCGGAGGAGTAAATGTTTACATTTCAGGGTGGAAAATCCACACGCCGTACGGAGGAATATGCTGATGTGCGGCGCAATTATAGAGCGAGAGAAAACAGAATTAAATGGGAGGTGAAATGATGAAATCTGTTAGGATGTAGCGGGCGGCGGGGGGCCCGTCCGGGGTCTGTAGTGGGCGACGGGGGGGCCCGTCCGGGGTCCTCCGCAGGACTCGAGTTTCATGACTTTCCACTTAGGATGTGTCATAAAAATGCCCTGTGACTGAAATAACTCCGTAACAGACACTGAAGATCCGATAATCGCCACCTGACAGCCTAATCGCAATGTAAACAGATGCGTATTCTCATTGAAGCCTGGTTAAGTGTCGATGCGCAGAAGGAAAGTGGCGGAAACGGAGAACGCCACGACGATGATGATGATGGCAACAGTTTCCAGGATCATACAGAGGAGAATTCCAGCCAACGTTCAGGTTTCATTGGGCTACTACGATTTTAGACAGAAATAAATGGGGTTGAGCTGCAATACCAGACACAACCTGTGGACAGATGTGGCGCTGCTTCTGGAAACCTTCTTGGCCCTGAGGATGTGACAATGGGGGGATTTTTATCTCCGTTTTTTAAAAGCCATAACATTTTTATTTTTCCGTTGACGTGGTTTCTTTCTACCTGAATCTCCCGGCCTGTTGCTCCTCAGATCATGTGATCTCAGTTCGGCCCGGCTCAGATCTACTTGGGGTTATGGAGTCATTTTCTAGTCAGATTCTCAGTCTGTGTGATGTTTTTACAGAAAGTCACATGAAAGGAATCGCAGAACGTCCTATTTATAATCACGGATGGAAATTGGCCGTTAAAGTCTGGTCGTCTGCTGTTATAGCCCATCGGTGCGGAGGAACGGCGAGTTGTGCGTTCGGACACGTTAGTTGGAGCTCTAGCGTTGTATTCCGCTGACTGTGCAGCCTGTTGGTCAGAACGATTCCTGACATCCTCCTCTGACCCCTTTCAGTGATGAGTTGTTTCCGTCCACAGGATCCCCTTTTGCTGGATGTTTCCTCCGATCGCGCCATTCTCTGTATACTCTTCACACCGTTACATGATAAAACCCCGGAGTTGGCGGTGAGACCCCGGCTAGTCTAGCACTGATGACCGTCCTCGTTGGAAGTCGCTCCGATCGCTGGATTTTCCATCTAATGTGGATTCACACTGAAACTGATCCGCGGAAAACTTGTCACGTGATTTTATGCTGCGCTCCAAGGACTCTGGGAAGCGCCAATCGTGAAAGGACTAGGGCTTTAATAAAGGATCAGGGACCATTTCAGGTTTTTCCAAAATGTGTTTTATCTGTACTTTTCTACCTTATTATTTGTATTATAGCTAAACTCATTTTTCTTTTCTTTATCCAAGCCCAGACCATCTTGATGACTTCTTCCAGGCATGACTTGTCTCTGCACACTATTTCTATCCTGCTGCTAACCCCAATGCCCATCTCAGTCACCCATCCATAGAACTAGTGCCCCTCTATCCCCCTGAAAGTTATATTGAATCTTATATGCCTCTCAAAGTTTTGATGCCCCCTCTGTGGCCCAAAAATTGTTAGTGTCCCCTTGATGCCCCCCACCCCCACCACAAAGTGCAATGTCCTCCTTGTGCATCATGCAATTCACAGCCCCCTAAAATTGTGGCCAGCAGCAGCAGGATCATTTGGGCTGCTCACAGTACTGCCGGTACGAACACCACATTGCTCTGTGCAGCACGTAGCCCGACTTCTCCTACCATCTCCTGCTCTATACTGTACTGACAGCAGGAGACGGGAGGAGGAGTCACACCATGCATGAAGCCAGGTGATTCAGCAGTGGGACAAACATGCAGGGCTGTTCGTCCCAAGACTCCCCCGCCCCACATAGAAGCTGCATGGTCCTTCCCCATTGGCGGCACACTACTGGCTGCTAGGGGTTATTCTGGTGAGAGAATATCTTTAAAGGGACGCGGAGCAGCAAACTCGCCTGGACAGTAAGAAATTTGTCAAAAATGTCATTTCTTTATTACTTTTTTACTTTCTATTACTTTTTCCTTTTTTTTTTAATTATTTCATTACTTTAAGGAATTCAAAAAACTGGAGTCTTAACTTTACAAAAGGGCAGAAAAGAAAGATTAAAAGGCGCTTATTCTGAGACCGGAATAATAATCCGCCTCCACATCTCGCCACTTTTCCTGTTGAACTTCTGGATCTTTGAAGTCAGCAAATAAGTCCAGAAGAGTCCTGACTGATCCTTGAAGAGATGTGGCGTTTTCTTGGGGTTTTGATCGTGTTAAGCAGAAGGCGATCAGCAAATATCACCCTGTGAGAGCCGATTATTTATGCCGCCGAGCCTTCAAAGGAGGCCATGAGGTCTGAGTGACGTGTTTACCCAGAAATCATCTGCGGAGAAGTGATAAATGTGCGCGCCGTCTTCATATTTCATGCTGCGCCAGCAGCGGGGAGCGCAGGTGATGGGGGAATCTGGGTAATGCACAGCGCTGCCTACTTTATGTAAACTTTCCAGCACTCCCCTCTATGTAAATAACGCTCCATCATCGCCGAATGGAAACTTGGGCAACTCTGTAATAAACAGTATAGACCTTCTGTATGTGGCCGGACACACTGGTGATCACATCCAGAGGCCGACGCTCTGCAGGGGCTTACTGGCAGAAAGGGGAAGATCGCCTCCATCTTTACTAATTAAAAACAGATAGTGAAACATTCAAACATTTTCCATTTTTCTAATCTTTTTACTTTATTTTTGCAGATTTTTTTTCATTCTGCCGTCTGTACTACGGGGGCGGCCATCTTGCCTCAGCGTCAGCTAACAGCATTTAGAGATATACCTTACTTGCCTTACAACAGCCTCATGGGCCACAGACACAATGCTCTGTGACATGTAACCTGTGCAGGGAAGAGGAGGAGGTGAGCCATGAGCATCACCTATAGACTTCCATTGGAGAGTGTTGTGGGCATGCTCTGTGAACTGTGACTTTAATCTATAGACTTCTATGGGGAGTGTTGTGGGCATGCTCTGTGACATGTGACCTGTGCAGGGAAGAGGAGGAGGTGAGCCATGAGCATCACCCATAGACTTCTATGTGAGAGTACTCTTGGCATGCTATGTGATCTGTGCAAGAAAGACGAGCATATGAGCAGTGATCATAACCTATAGACTTTTATTGGGGAGTGGTGTGGGCATGCTCTGTGATCTGAGCATGGGGGAGGAGGTGAGCTGTGATTTTAATCAATAGACTTCTAAGGGGAGTGTTTTGGGCATGTTCTGTGACCTGTGCAGGGAGGGGGATGAGGTGAGCCATAGACTTCTATGAGGCAATGTTGTGGGAATGCTCTATTACATGTGATGAGAAGAGGAGGAGGTGAGTCATCCATAGACTTTCCTGGGAGAGTGTTGGCCACATGCTCTGTGACTTGTCACAGCTCACCTCTTCCACTCCCCTGCATATCAGCTACTGTGAATGGTGGATCCTGTGTTATCCATATATAGGTGTCATCTCGCAGTGTCTGTGAGGATAATGAGATAACGGCTGAGACATTTTCTCTACAGAACAGGAAGTGACAGATTATTATTAGACTTAGTGGTCAGTGTGCAGGGAGGGGAGAAGGTGAGCTGTGACTATTGTGAATGGTGGATCCTGTGTTATCTATGTAGGTGTCACCTCTCAGTGTAATCCTGTCTGTACAGGGAGGGGAGAAGGTGAGCTGTGACTATTGTGAATGGTGGATCCTGTGTTATCTATATAGGTGTCACCTCTCAGTGTAATCCTGTCTGTACAGGGAGGGGAGGAGGTGAGCTGTGACTATTGCAAATGGTGGATCCTGTGTTATCTATATAGGTGTCACCTCTCAGTGTAATCCTGTCTGTACAGGGAGGGGAGGAGGTGAGCTGTGACTATTGCGAATGGTGGATCCTGTGTTATCTATATAGGTGTCACCTCTCAGTGTAATCCTGTCTGTACAGGGAGGGGAGGAGGTGAGCTGTGACTATTGCGAATGGTGGATCCTGTGTTATCTATATAGGTGTCACCTCTCAGTGTAATCCTGTCTGTACAAGGAGGGGAGGAGGTGAGCTGTGACTATTGTGAATAGTGGATCCTGTGTTATCTATATATAGGTGTCACCCTGCAGTGTAATCCTGCCTGTGATGATAATGAGTTTTCTCAACAGAACAGGAAGTGTCAGAATATCATTAGTTGTCAGTGTGAGAACTGCAGGATTTTAGGATTTTTATATGGATTGTGATACTGAAAAAAAAAGAAAAAAATCAAAAATTGATCAGTGAAGCCCGAAGCATCAAAAACAAGAATGAGGGAACTAAATGTCCACTTTTGGGGTCACTGGGCGGGGGACTCTCTTTGGGGACTTTGTTGTGATTTTTACTTTTCGTTCATGATGACGCCTTCTGCAGGTTCGGCTTCATGAGTTCCCCATTAGATGAGCGGTGGGGAGGGGTCACTTCTCACAGGTGCAGAGTGTGCTCTCTGTTATCAGCCAGTTTGTAGCCTGCATCATTTTCCAGTAACCATCCCAGAAATGTAAACTCACAGTAGTCATCGGCGAGGAATGTTTGACCGCAGGTGGTAATAGGTGGGGGTCCGTGCAGGTACTGGGGGTCTGTAATCTGTCCTGCTGCAGCCGCTGACACCTAATGTCAGGAGAGGGAATCCAGAGGCGGCAGAGAGAAAACCGCAACCTAATCCGGCATCCCTGGATTACTGGAAGTTCTGATTGTGAATCGTTATATATGTATATTGGACAAGCAGCAGGTCTGTGCCACACCGGCCACGGAGCTGCTGAGAGATGCCACGGAGCTGCTGAGAGATGCCACGGAGCTGCCGAGAGATGCCACGGAGCTGATGAGAGATGCCACGGAGCTGCCGAGAGATGCCACGGAGCTGCCGAGAGATGCCACGGAGCTGCCGAGAGATGCCACGGAGCTGCTGAGAGATGCCACGGAGCTGCCGAGAGATGCCACAGAGCTGCCGAGAGATGCCACGGAGCTGCTGAGAGATGCCACGGAGCTGCCGAGAGATGCCACGGAGCTGCCGAGAGATGCCACGGAGCTGCCGAGAGATGCCACGGAGCTGCCGAGAGATGCCACGGAGCTGCCCACTGATGTGGAGGCACATGCTGGTGAAATCCCACTAATCCAGCATGGAAACAATTCCATCCTGTGACAGATTAGCAGGAGTTCTGGACCATCAGATGCCGGATTAGTGGAATGTTATTGTACAGGCGGAAATGGAGGGAATGATAAATCTAATGAGAACTCTGAGGGTGGAAGCAGATACTGAATCCTGAGTGATACCATCTGCTCATCTAGTGTATCCAAGCCAATCATGGGACTGCTGAGCGGTGTATCTAAACCTGTCATGTGTGATATTGCCTGTTGAGCCAGTGTAACTAAGGCCATCATATGTGATACTGTCTGCTCAGCCGCTGTATCTAAGCCTACCATTCTTTTATACTGTTCGCTGTGTATCTAAATCTACTGAACCCATGTATCTAATCCATCATGTGTGATACAATGAAAGATAAAGATTTCCGTGCAGTTACTGAATCCTGGGAGATGCAGAGACAATTCCGGGTGACGGTTTTCCAGGAGTGACCCGTCTGTCTGAAGGGCACCTCCGCTGGCATCCTGTGTGCCCTCTACACTCTCATTATCTCCCGCTGTGGTTCCGTTGGCCGACCCCCCGACTCCTCACCCCAATGTCTCTGCTCTGTGGTCTGCGGGTTGAGGGGAAGTGGTTTAATGAGTCTCAATCTGCCAATTCAGAGTGTTGGCTGGCAGCGCCCACTGCAGCGGGGAGGATGGTGGGGGTTATTACATCACATACATGGCAGCACAAGTACAATCTGCAACCTCTACCCGTCCCTCCGGAGGCGGCACCGACCATTATAGTTGTCATCTATGGAATGGAGATACCCCTCCCCCACTCCTACATAAGGGTGTGTTCACACGGGTGAGTTTCACGTGAGCGTTGCGTCCGATAGCGATATGGACAGAACTCGCGCACGGAAGTAACACATTGATTACAATCTGCGTATTCACACAAGCCATTTTCTCTCCTGTGAGATTGGAAAATCGCCGCGTGTCCCACTTTTGGGCGATTTCTCACGAGGAATCACCCACTATTTTATGTGGGATTCCCCGGCCGCAGCATGTCAATATTTATTTTTTTTCTCGGCTGCGGTCGCGCTCTCCTCTATGAAAGCGCCGGCCGCAATGGAAAAGTGTGCCACGGGTTTTGTAGCAGCGCTTTCCCGGCGGAAAGCTTGCGTTTTTTTGCTGCAGCCAATCGGCGAGATTTCTGCAGGGAATACATCCCGTGTGACCCCAGCCTAAGGGCTTCGACAGACGAACGTGAAACGCTGTGACTAAGTGCGTGGGAAATCCTGCGTAAATAACGGGGGGAAGAGAACTCATTGACTTCAATGGATCCTTCTCACTTTCTTTTTTTGCGCACATTGTTTTCAAAAGTGCAAAAAATTGAAGCCGCTCGACTTCGTGCGTATCTGCGCCCCGTAGAGGTCTATGGGAGGTGTGCAAAAACACACACAACCGCCCGCGCGGATATGCGCTAAACCCGTGATCATCGGCACCTCGTTAGGCAAATTAGCCTTTTAAATCCGGGCGGTGGGATGAGACTCTCAGGATTTTTGCAGGCACAAGCACTAAATACGCTTGTTCACTGCGCAAAACAATGATGCAGGAGCGAGCATGTTACGTTACACGCTCGTCCGCCGATGCCCCAAGGCTGTATTTGCACGAGCAAACGTGATATTCGCCCGAGAAACTTGTCCGGATATCGCGCCTGTTAAATGGAGATGTTCTATGAGAATGCAATGCGCTTTGTGAGAAAATCAAGAGCGCAGTGGGATTTTTTTTTTTTCTCACCTGTTGGAAATCGTGGTGCAGATTTCTTTGGAATCGCAGAAAAATTCACCATGCGGTGAGAAATCTCCCCCGTGTAAACAGCGCTAGTGACAACAATGGCGTCTATTTCCGAGCGAGTTTTCAGCGTTTCACAACACACAAAACTCACCCGGTAAAACTCACCCACGTAAACACGCCCTCAGGGTACACACCGCACACACGGGCGACTACAGAGTGGTGCCCAAGATTCTCAGGAGAAGCTCACATCGGGTGGCGCTTGGATATCCCGTCCGTGCGCCGTCTGATGTGCGGCAGACCCAACATTGACATGTTATTCTCATCCGAAAATCGGACACGAATAACACGCGCCGCGATTTCTTTATATGCGCTATCAGTCCGTGTAAAAAAAAAAGCAAATGAACGGGTGCTATGTCTGTATGATTTTTCCCCGAAAATGGGACAGAAATACGGTCCGTGCTCATCTACCCCCAACTGGGCAGCATTGCAGGGGCTCAGGGACAACCCCGTAGAAGATGAAACTCCGGTTCTATTTGTTGTCACCCAGCTTTCCCAGGAACGGATAAAATGGCAAAACAGAGTTCGGCGCTGACAGACGACATTTCATTCTCACCCAAACAGCAGTAATCTTCGTCCACACAAATAAACAATATAACATGTTGCAGCCAGATGTACGAGCGCGGCGCGGGAGCCAGAATCACGCCATCCCACCGAATGTTATCATTTATGTTAGTATATCTCAACTGTGGCAAAGTAAGGGTTAACTTTAAGGGGTATTCTGAGGGGAGGGGGTTAACTTGCAGTATAAAGGTGGTAGTATAAACTTGTGAGGGCAATAATATGACACTAATTTGTGAGTGCGCTGTAGGGGGAGCCATACAAATACCATCACACCAAAACAAAGCTCCGCCCATAGGTCGGGCGAACTTCTCAAGAACGGGGAAAGTGATTGAGAAGGGCAGCAGAGAGAGGAGAGGGCGAGGAGAGCCGCTGAAGACTCTGTGAAATATTCCAAAAGTAGGGTCAGTATCTCAGTAGGATGTGGGAAGGACTGCTGAGACTGTACAGCTGCAGGAGTTTGCAGAATCACAGAGACTGACCCATCAATCTACACTTTATCAGATTATGAATTGGCAAAAAGACACTGGAGTTCATAAACAAGGAAAGTACCTCCGTAAAAACAAGTCGTGCGCACGCAAACAATTAGAGACAGACAAGTAAGCAGGCCTGCTAGGTAGAGACGTCAGGATATTACCTATTCATCACTGAAGCTTTGCATTAAAAGGGATTATTCTGATGATTACTGTGGAGTCAGGAAGGATTTTTTTTACCCCAAAATGGGGTAAATTCACTTCTGCATCGTTGTTTTTTTTCCTCCTCCCTCTGGATCAACAAGGTGGGGTGGAAACAGGCTGAACTGGATAGACATCGTCTTTTTTCAGCCTAACATACTATGTTCTCTTTTCCCTTATTTCCCATTTACACGCAAAGATAATCTTTCAAACAATTGAAAGGTTTAGCGTTCTTTTTGCATAAAGTGTTAATGGACACTAATGTCCATTAATACTTTATTATCTTCACTTGCATGTAAATGCACCACCAAGAGCTGTTTGCAGAGCCCAGCCTGTGACTAATCACACACCTGGCTGTGCACACAGCTACATTGTTCTCGTAGGGGCTGCCAGCAGAATACAATGTAATCTCCCAACTCCCCAGAAAACACAGCATGCGGTCTGTTGAGAGATACTTTATCTGAATGATGGATTTTAAGTTCACCTTAAAATTTTCATTCAGACGAAAAGTGCACGATGGCAGCGCTTACATGTAATGATTATTGCTCATTTTCGGTCGTTTGAACGAATTTTGAGTGATAATCGTTACGTGTAAATGGGCCATGAGTTAAATACAGACTGAGCGCGGAGAGACGCTGTTTTTTTTGGTGAGTTATCCCTTTCTCGGGGGAAGTTACTTTCTACTGACATGGCAGTGTAGTGTACAGAAGTTTGTGCATGGAAGTTTCTGGAAGGTTCTGAGTGATCTATGTACTCTCGTACTTATGTGTATTGTTAGTCTGCTTTGTGTTGTGTGAATATGAAGTGTATTGCCTAGCTGCAGCACTGAATGGGTTACTGTTTGGAAATGTAACTTTTGTAAGTCATGTGACCTTATCTTATATAAGTGTCTGTAAGGTGCATGAGAGAAAAAAAAAGGGAAAAAGAGAGAGAGTGTTAGTTCCTGTTCTTCTTCTGACTCTGCTAGCGTTTTGAGTTTGGCTTTTTGGAGCTGTATGGAGTAGTCTGCCCACATGTGGGTACCTTTAACCTGCACATGGTGAAGATGGAGGAGAAAGAGAGGTGGCCTAGATGCTTTTCCTAGGACCCCTATCCAGACGTGTGCCTGAAATGTGAGTGACTGGTGGAGTTCTTGTCCTCTTCAGTATTGTTTTCCAGGAGTGGAGCCACACAGATAACCAAGACTGTGGGCAGGTATCACCCTATGTCTGCCTCCCTGTCCTCACCGTTTTATGCTGCCTGCACTGCTGTGTTTTTCTGCAACTGTTTTCATCCACTGTATTTCATGCAAGTTACTTTAAGTAAAGTTCCCGTTGTCGACCGTTCCCGCCCGGCAATGGGGTGTTTTCACTATTCCCCGTGTGTGTGGACTTTTTTACATCTACAGCTTCACCACGGAGGAAAGAACAGTAGCGTCACCCGTGGCAACCACAGGACCAACTAAGCTACAATCCCCATTTAATAGCCTGCCCTCGGGCCCTTGTTCTCCGGTTATCCTCTGGGTAGAAGACAGAAGTGCCACCGTGACAAGGCCAGACACCAATCCCCACCGTCTCCTAGGCTGAGACCCGACTCATCAGGTAGTGGCAGAACCCCTGCAAGGTTCCTACTGCTTGATGCCATTCTAAGTCACATGAGCAAATTTGATGGGCACAAAGTAATGCTTAGGGACTGGGCAGCTCGACTACGTTGTGTTATCCATTTGTATAACGTGATCCCGGAGTTGCGGTGGAGCTAGCCTTGAATGCGTTGGAAGGAGATGCACAAAAGACTCTACTGCGGCCCAAAGCCGAGCGTCAGACTGTGGATGGTATTATTAAAGGGGTTCTGTCATTAGAAAAAAAAAATCAGTACTTACCTATTCCTCCATAGGCAGCCTTCTTACTGCATCCTCTGCCCGCTGATCTTCTCCTGGCTCCTCCATTCCCCGGGTCACCTCACCGCAAGCCGTCCGGATCCTCTTCTTCCTGTTATAGAGCGTCCATTCACAGGCATTCTCCTTCCTACAGGTCAGTGTAACTGGTCACTAGTGATGTAGGAGACCCCCTGTAGTGATGGGGCCTACAGGGGGTCTCCACCACACATGGAGCCTTTAGTACAGGGGGTCTCCACCACACATGGGGCCTTTAGTACAGGGGGTCTCCACCACACATGGGGCCTTTAGTATAGGGGTCTCCACCACACATGGGGCCTTTAGTCCAGGGGGTCTCCACCACACATGGGGCCTTTAGTACAGGGGTCTCCACCACACATGGAGCCTTTAGTACAGGGGTCTCCACCACACATAGGGCCTTTAGTACAGGGGGTCTCCACCACACATGGGGCCTTTAGTACAGGGGGTCTCCACCACACATGGGGCCTTTAGTACAGGGGGTCTCCACCACACATGGGGCCTTTAGTACAGGGGTCTCCACCACACATGGGGCCTTTAGTACAGGGGGTCTCCACCACACATGGGGCCTTTAGTACAGGGGTCTCCACCACACATGGGGCCTTTAGTACAGGGGTCTCCACCACACATGGGGCCTTTAGTACAGGGGTCTCCACCACACATGGGGCATTTAGTACAGGGGGTCTCCACCACACATGGGGCCTTTAGTACAGGGGGTCTCCACCACACATGGGGCCTTTAGTACAGGGGTCTCCACCACACATGGGGCCTTTAGTACAGGGGTCTCCACCACACATGGAGCCTTTAGTACAGGGGTCTCCACCACACATGGGGCCTTTAGTACAGGTGGTCTCACCACACATTGAGCCTTTAGTACAGGGGGTCTCCACCTCATGGGGCCTTTAATACAGGGGTCTCCCCCACACATGGGGCCTTTAGTACAGGGGGTATTCACCCCACATGGGGCCTCTGATGTCCCGGCACAACCATGACTCTAACCAATAAAGTTACCAGTGAAATAGAAGCTTCCTGCTGTGATTGTTTGCTCCGCGGTCTTATAATAGGCACCATGTGGTAGTATATAATCGGGGTCTTTATGATGCAGATACTGTATACTAGTATTTTGTGGAAAGTATATGGCAATATTATGTGAGCACTGCATATGTAGATACTCCATACAGATATCATGTGAGTGTTATATAGTATTATTATCTAGATAGTATATGGTATTATGTGGCAAATATATGGGTAATGTACGGTATTATTATTATGATCCTTTATGTTGGGATTATCTGGGTAGTATATAGTAATTTTACATGGGATCTCTATGGTGGTATTATATGTCATGATATGGCAGTATTATATACGCATCTGTGGTTGTGTTATGTGGGTAATTAAGGTACATGGCTTTAATATCCTGGCTGTGTATGGTAAATGTATGTGGATTATATAAGTCAAATACAGGGATATAGTATTGGTCATATATAATATTGGCCATATATAGTATTGGTCATATATAATATTGGTCATATATAGTATTGGTCATATATAATATCAGTCATATATAGTATTGGTCATATATAATATTGGCCATATATAGTATTGGCCATATATAGTATTGGTCATATATAATATTGGTCATATATAATATTGGTCATATATAATATCGGCCATATATAATATCGGTCATATATAGTATTGGTCATATATAGTATTGGCCATATATAATATTGGTCATATATAATATCGGTCATATATAGTATTGGTCATATATAGTATTGGTCATGTTTGGCGGTATTATAGCAGCACATTTTGTGGGCATTGTATGACAGTAATCCAGGAGACCTGCATGTAAAGCCGTGTGTGTTGTGCTGTATATTAGTATTCGGGTCATGGAGTCACATCATTTGCTGCTTGCTCACAGCTCATCTACTCAGGTCTTTCTTCCGGTAACTCCATCATCTCCATATAGCAGGTTCCATGGTGCCCGTAATTCATCCGATGACCCCTCCTGTCAGTCCCAGTACTGGCGTACATTCGCACTTGCCACACTAAACTCTTGCTCAGATTAAAGCTTTGAGCCTCTAAAATGCGTCTCCCACGGTCTGTAATACAGAAAACCTCGCGGAGTCTGAAATGTACAAATGACCAAAACCAGAGGGAAGGAAACTGTCAGCAGTCGGGGCTGTAATTGCCCAGAACACAGTTTATATACACAGACTGTTTAGATGCCCAAAAAGGGCTCCTGATGCAGTGCATGGCGTTTATCACTCCGAGGCGAACGCGTCTGACACGGACGTCAGCGGAGATTCGGTATTATAGTCGTATTATTTACACAAATGGCCTCTAGGAATCGCCGACTGATGAAGAACAAGGAGGAAAATATGTCATGATCTGACAGCCCCAAACACTGACGGCCCCTTTAGTAGAGACCCCCATCTAGTAGCACGTTGGACTCCTTTGGTCTTCAGATTCGCAGCAATTCATCATGAAACAGATCACACTCGGTGATTAAATCGTTCTGCAGGAATATCGGCCCCTGCGGACAGGAAGCTTCTTGTAGTTGCTGCAGATTAGATGGAGGTGCTGACATGTTCTGACCGTCTGACAGGAAGGGGTCAGCGATTCATGCTGCTTGCTCCAAATTCTGACCTCCCATCAGCAACAGAAATCTGGACCCATCTAACCAGGAGATGTTTTTCCGCTGCTCAGTGATACAAGTTTTGCGCTCTTTTGCCCGCTGGAGTCTCGTCTTTCTGTTTCTCTTAGACACAATGGCGCTGGAACTGGTCATCTGCTGTTATAGCATCCATGCAGAGGAACGGCGAGTTGTGCGTTCGGACACGTTAGTTAGAGCTCCAGCGTTGTATTCAGCTGACTGTTTAGCCTGTTGGTCAGAACGATTCCTGACATCCTCCTCTGACCCCTTTCATTGAGTTTTTTCCATGGACAGAATCCGCTTTCACTGGATTCCTCAACCATTCTTCGTCATTCTCTGTATACTCTGTGTACCGTTAAAGGAGAAAACCTCCGCTGTTGGCGGTGAGCCCCCGGCTAGTCCAGCACTGATGACCGGCCTCGATGGAAGTCGCTCCGATCGCTGGATTTTCCAATCTAATGTGGATTCACACTGAAACTGTTTCGCGGAAAACTTGTCATGTGACTGTATGTCGCACTCCGGGGTCACGGGGGGAATTACCATACAGGGAGGCACCAATCGTCAGACGTCCGGGGGCTCTAATAAAGGGGCCAGTCAGTGTATAGTTGGTGGATTTCAGCTCTGGATTAGAATACTTGCTGGTAGGAGGTTGACTTCTGATAACACAATAGTTGGAATTGTATATTGGGCGATCGGAAAAAGAAATGTGTCGCTTGTGTTTAACGGGAGATCAGGGAGTCGAAGGATTCGGCTCCTGATGATTTACTCCAACAACACAGACACTGCGGCAGCGCTGGGTGAGGACAGCAATGATCTGTAACAATGTACAATTATGTACAGCACAGATACAATGTATCAATCCCTGCTGAAACATTGAATTGTATTTAAAGGGGCAGTACCGTAAAAAAATATATGAAGTTTCCGATTCAACTTAAGCAAAAATGTGATTGACCTGTTTGGAGGACCTCAAAGGGGGTAAGGCATTATGCAAATCCACCAAAATGTGGCGCTTCTGTGAATAGAGGGGGGGGGGGGCTGTAATGGCAGCCATTTTGGTTGTTGAATTCCTTTTTTATTCAGCTGCACTGCTCTATAGTCACAGTTGATAGTAGGACAATATTGTGGAGTTGCTAGTCTTTCAATTTACTACTAAGTAGATATTGGATAAATGGGCTGTCCAGTTGTAAGCTATTGATGGCCTATCCTCAGGACAGATCATCAATAGTAGAATGGTTGGGTCCATCACTCAGGACCAGCTGTTCGTTGAGCCGGCCCGCTCATCCACTGAGCTGATTACTGCAGGAAGCAGACAGCTCCAGTCATAAAGCAGTGGCCAGGCTTGGTAATGTAGGCTAAGTTCCCATTGAAGTTAATGGGAACATGGCTTGTAATACCAAGCCTGGCCACTGCAGGGAGAACAGAGCTGTCTGCTTCCTGCAGTAATCAGCTCAGTGCACAAACATGCAGGCTTAGTGAACAACTGATTTGCAGGGGATCTGGGCAACCAACCCCAGCCGATCTGCTATTGATGACCTGTCCTGAGGACAACCCCTGAAACCAAAACTTTTTTGCGAAAGTAGGAGCTAAAGTTTAGAATTTGGTCTTTTGGGGCATAAAATATTATATTGCCTACTGGGTGTTGTAGTACTGTTACATTATACTTACTCTGACATTATAAAGGCCGAGATTTTCAACCAACCAAATTCTCGCACTAGTGCGCCATTGTCATTGGCATCTAATTACAAGTATTTGCCCCGGGGACCTTCGATTTGGGATGTTCTGCCCATGAAAACAAATTTCGAGCCATAGTCAAGTCCTGAAGTCTGCGGCCAGGTGACCGAGCACTAACGTAATACACCCTGATGGGTTCACTTATTAATTACTCTCTGCCGGACACGAGGCGAGGAGAACTATATGCGCTCAACATGAAAACAAACAAGTCAGTCAGTAAATGGCGCGCAGCCCGTCAATGGCCTCATTATAAAGCGCTTCATGTCGTTTCTGTACATTAGCCAGTGAACTGCTTCTTGTCACTTTTAGTGATGTGAGCGCAATCCCAGACTCCCTTGCTCCTGGGCCGCACTGGTTACCGTAGAAACCTCTTCCTTCCTGAATCCTGACCCTGAGGGGCTCCGGCTCCTGGAGCCCAGGAGGGGGCTTTCTTAAACAGAAAAGTGAAGACAGTTTAATGGCGAGTTTTACAGGTCTGTTCCACCCCGCGAACGCGTGCAGCCGATGAAGGAGCCGTAATGCACACAAGGAATGTATTTCTTTCCATTTCACCGAATCCGAAAGATTTTATTATTTTATATAGGAGTATTATATACAAAAATTACATTATACCGCAAATGACGGGGCAAATGGGCGGAAAACACCTGCACTGAAAACAAGGTATAGAAAGAGGGACCGAGACGCCTGTGCATAGGGGGCAGTATTATAGTAGTTATATTCTTGTACATAGGAGGCAGTATTATAGTAGTTATATTCTTGTACATAGGAGCAGTATTATAGTAGTTATATTCTTGTACATAGGGGGCAGTATTATAGTAGTTATATTCTTGTACATAGGAGCAGTATTATAGTAGTTATATTCTTGTACATAGGGGGCAGTATTATAGTGGTTATATTCTTGTACATAGGGGGCAGTATTATAGTAGTTATATTCTTGTACATAGGGGGCAGTATTATAGTAGTTATATTCTTGTACATAGGGGGCAGTATTATAGTAGTTATATTCTTGTACATAGGGGGGCAGTATTATAGTAGTTATATTCTTGTACATAGGGGGCAGTATTATAGTAGTTATATTCTTGTACATAGGGGGCAGTATTATAGTAGTTATATTCTTGTACATAGGGGGGCAGTATTATAGTAGTTATATTCTTGTACATAGGGGGCAGTATTATAGTAGTTATATTCTTGTACATAGGAGGCAGTATTATAGTAGTTATATTCTTGTACATAGGAGCAGTATTATAGTAGTTATATTCTTGTACATAGGGGGCAGTATTATAGTAGTTATATTCTTGTACATAGGAGGCAGTATTATAGTAGTTATATTCTTGTACATAGGGGGCAGTATTATAGTAGTTATATTCTTGTACATAGGGGGCAGTATTATAGTGGTTATATTCTTGTGCATAGGGGGCAGTATTATAGTAGTTATATTCTTGTACATAGGAGGCAGTATTATAGTAGTTATATTCTTGTACATAGGGGGCAGTATTATAGTAGTTATATTCTTGTACATAGGAGGCAGTATTATAGTAGTTATATTCTTGTACATAGGAGCAGTATTATAGTAGTTATATTCTTGTACATAGGAGGCAGTATTATAGTAGTTATATTCTTGTACATAGGAGCAGTATTATAGTAGTTATATTCTTGTACATAGGGGGCAGTATTATAGTAGTTATATTCTTGTACATAGGAGGCAGTATTATAGTAGTTATATTCTTGTACATAGGGGGCAGTATTATAGTAGTTATATTCTTGTACATAGGGGGCAGTATTATAGTAGTTATATTCTTGTACATAGGAGGCAGTATTATAGTAGTTATATTCTTGTACATAGGGGGCAGTATTATAGTAGTTATATTCTTGTACATAGGAGGCAGTATTATAGTAGTTATATTCTTGTACATAGGAGCAGTATTATAGTAGTTATATTCTTGTACATAGGGGGCAGTATTATAGTAGTTATATTCTTGTACATAAGAGCAGTATTATAGTAGTTATATTCTTGTACATAGGAGGCAGTATTATAGTAGTTATATTCTTGTACATAGGGAGCAGTATTATAGTAGTTATATTCTTGTACATAGGTTGCAGTATTATAGTAGTTATATTCTTGTTCATAGGGGGCAGTATTATAGTGGTTATATTCTTGTGCATAGGGGGCAGTATTATAGTAGTTATATTCTTGTACATAGGAGGCAGTATTATAGTAGTTATATTCTTGTACATAGGGGGCAGTATTATAGTAGTTATATTCTTGTACATAGGAGGCAGTATTATAGTAGTTATATTCTTGTACATAGGGGGCAGTATTATAGTAGTTATATTCTTCTATATAGGGGGCAGCATTATAGTAGTTATATTCTTGTACATAGGGGGCAGTATTATAGTAGTTATATTCTTGTACATAGGAGCAGTATTATAGTAGTTATATTCTTGTACATAGAGGGCAGTATTATAGTAGTTATATTCTTGTACATAGGAGCAGTGTTATAGTAGTTATATTCTTGTACATGCGGGGCAGTATTATAGTAGTTATATATTTGTACATAGGGGGCAGTAATATAGTAGTTCTATTCTTGTACATAGGGGGCAGTATTATAGTAGTTATATTCTTGTACATAGCAGGCAGTATTATAGTAGTTATATTCTGGTACATAGGGGGCAGTATTATAGTAGTTATATTCTTGTACATAGGAGGCAGTATTATAGTAGTTATATTCTTGTACATAGGGGGCAGTATTAGAGTAGTTATATTCTTGTACATAGGGGGCAGTATTATAGTAGTTATATTCTTGTACATAAGGGCAGTATTATAGTAGTTATATTCTTGTACATAAGAGCAGTATTATAGTAGTTATATTCTTGTACATAGGGGCAGTATTATAGTAGTTATATTCTTGTACATATAGGGCAGTATTATAGTAGTTATATTCTTGTACATAAGAGCAGTATTATAGTAGTTATATTCTTGTACATAGGAGGCAGTATTATAGTAGTTATATTCTTGTACATAGGAGCAGTATTATAGTAGTTATATTCTTGTACATAGGGGGCAGTATTATAGTAGTTATATTCTTGTACATAGGAGGCAGTATTATAGTAGTTATATTCTTGTACATAGGGGGTAGTATTATAGTAGTTATATTCTTGTACATAGGGGGCAGTATTATAGTAGTTATATTCTTGTATGTAGCGGGCTAGTATTATAGTAGTTATATTCTTGTACATAGGGGGCAGTATTATAGTAGTTATATTCTTGTACATAGAGGGCAGTATTATAGTAGTTATATTCTTGTACATGGGAGGCAGTATTATAGTAGTTATATTCTTGTACATAGGAGCAGTATTATAGCAGTTATATTCTTGTACATAGGGGGCAGTATTATAGTAGTTATATTCTTGTACATAGAGGGCAGTATTATAGTAGTTATATTCTTGTACATAGGAGGCAGTATTATAGTAGTTATATTCTTGTACATATAGGGCAGTATTATAGTAGTTATATTCTTGTACATAAGAGCAGTATTATAGTAGTTATATTCTTGTACATAGAGGGCAGTATTATAGTAGTTATATTCTTGTACATAGAGGGCAGTATTATAGTAGTTATATTCTTGTACATAGAGGGCAGTATTATAGTAGTTATATTCTTGTACATAGAGGGCAGTATTATGGTAGTTATATTCTTGTACATAGGGGCAGTATTATAGTAGTTACATTCTTGTACATAGGAGCAGTATTATAGTAGTTATATACTTGTATATAAAGGGCAGTATTATAGTACTTATATACTTGTATATAGGGGGCAGTATTATAGTAGTTATATTCTTGTACATAGGGGGCAGTATTATACTAGTTATATTCTTGTACATAGGGGCAGTATTATAGTAGTTATATTCTTGTACATAGAGGACAGTATTATAGTAGTTATATTCTTGTACATAGGAGGCAGTATTATAGTAGTTATATTCTTGTACATAGGAGCAGTATTATAGTAGTTATATACTTGTATATAGGGGGCAGTATTATAGTACTTATATACTTGTATATAGGGGGCAGTATTATAGTACTTATATACTTGTATATAGGGGGCAGTATTATAGTAGTTATATTCTTGTACATAGGAGGCAGTATTATAGTAGTTATATTCTTGTACATAGGAGGCAGTATTATAGTAGTTATATTCTTGTACATAGGAGGCAGTATTATAGTAGCTATATTCTTGTACATAGGGGGCAGTATTATAGTAGTTATATTCTTGTACATAGGAGGCAGTATTATAGTAGTTATATTCTTGTACATAGGAGGCAGTATTATAGTAGTTATATTCTTGTACATAGGAGGCAGTATTATAGTAGTTATATTCTTGTACATAGGGGGCAGTATTATAGTAGTTATATTCTTGTACATAGGAGGCAGTATTATAGTAGTTATATTCTTGTACATAGGGGGTAGTATTATAGTAGTTATATTCTTGTACATAGGGGGCAGTATTATAGTAGTTATATTCTTGTATGTAGCGGGCTAGTATTATAGTAGTTATATTCTTGTACATAGGGGGCAGTATTATAGTAGTTATATTCTTGTACATAGGAGCAGTATTATAGTAGTTATATTCTTGTACATAGGGGGCAGTATTATAGTAGTTATATTCTTGTACATAGGGGGCAGTATTATAGTAGTTATATTCTTGTACATAGGAGGCAGTATTATATTACTTATATTCTTGTACATAGGGGGCAGTATTATAGTAGTTATATTCTTGTACATAGGAGGCAGTATTATAGTAGTTATATTCTTGTACATAGGGAGCAGTATTATAGTAGTTATATTCTTGTACATAGGGAGCAGTATTATAGTATATATATTCTTGTACATAGGGGGCAGTATTATAGTAGTTATATTCTTGTACATAGGAGGCAGAATTATAGTAGTTATATTCTTGTACATAGGGAGCAGTATTATGGTAGTTATATTCTTGTACATAGGGGGCAGTATTATAGTAGTTATGGTCTTGTACATAGGGGGCAGTATTATAGTAGATATATTCTTGTACATAGCAGGTAGTATTATAGTAGTTATATTCTTGTACATAGGGGACAGTATTATAGTAGTTATATTCTTGTACACAGGGGCAGTATTATAGTAGTTATATTCTTGTGCATAGGGGGCAGTATTATAGTAGTTATATTCTTGTACATAGGAGGCAGTATTATAGTAGTTATATTCTTGTACATAGGGGGCAGTATTATAGTAGTTATATTCTTGTACATAGGAGGCAGTATTATAGTAGTTATATTCTTGTACATAGGAGGCAGTATTATAGTAGTTATATTCTTGTACATAGGAGGCAGTATTATAGTAGTTATATTCTTGTACATAGGGGGCAGTATTATAGTAGTTATATTCTTGTACATAGGAGGCAGTATTATAGTAGTTATATTCTTGTACATAGGAGGCAGTATTATAGTAGTTATATTCTTGTACATAGGAGGCAGTATTATAGTAGTTATATTCTTGTACATAGGGGGCAGTATTATAGTAGTTATATTCTTGTACATAGGAGGCAGTATTATAGTAGTTATATTCTTGTACATAGAGGACAGTATTATAGTAGTTATATTCTTGTACATAGGAGGCAGTATTATAGTAGTTATATTCTTGTACATAGGAGCAGTATTATAGTAGTTATATACTTGTATATAGGGGGCAGTATTATAGTACTTATATACTTGTATATAGGGGGCAGTATTATAGTACTTATATACTTGTATATAGGGGGCAGTATTATAGTAGTTATATTCTTGTACATAGGAGGCAGTATTATAGTAGTTATATTCTTGTACATAGGAGGCAGTATTATAGTAGTTATATTCTTGTACATAGGAGGCAGTATTATAGTAGCTATATTCTTGTACATAGGGGGCAGTATTATAGTAGTTATATTCTTGTACATAGGAGGCAGTATTATAGTAGTTATATTCTTGTACATAGGAGGCAGTATTATAGTAGTTATATTCTTGTACATAGGAGGCAGTATTATAGTAGTTATATTCTTGTACATAGGGGGCAGTATTATAGTAGTTATATTCTTGTACATAGGAGGCAGTATTATAGTAGTTATATTCTTGTACATAGGGGGTAGTATTATAGTAGTTATATTCTTGTACATAGGGGGCAGTATTATAGTAGTTATATTCTTGTATGTAGCGGGCTAGTATTATAGTAGTTATATTCTTGTACATAGGGGGCAGTATTATAGTAGTTATATTCTTGTACATAGGAGCAGTATTATAGTAGTTATATTCTTGTACATAGGGGGCAGTATTATAGTAGTTATATTCTTGTACATAGGGGGCAGTATTATAGTAGTTATATTCTTGTACATAGGAGGCAGTATTATATTACTTATATTCTTGTACATAGGGGGCAGTATTATAGTAGTTATATTCTTGTACATAGGAGGCAGTATTATAGTAGTTATATTCTTGTACATAGGGAGCAGTATTATAGTAGTTATATTCTTGTACATAGGGAGCAGTATTATAGTATATATATTCTTGTACATAGGGGGCAGTATTATAGTAGTTATATTCTTGTACATAGGAGGCAGAATTATAGTAGTTATATTCTTGTACATAGGGAGCAGTATTATGGTAGTTATATTCTTGTACATAGGGGGCAGTATTATAGTAGTTATGGTCTTGTACATAGGGGGCAGTATTATAGTAGATATATTCTTGTACATAGCAGGTAGTATTATAGTAGTTATATTCTTGTACATAGGGGACAGTATTATAGTAGTTATATTCTTGTACACAGGGGCAGTATTATAGTAGTTATATTCTTGTGCATAGGGGGCAGTATTATAGTAGTTATATTCTTGTACATAGGAGGCAGTATTATAGTAGTTATATTCTTGTACATAGGGGGCAGTATTATAGTAGTTATATTCTTGTACATAGGAGGCAGTATTATAGTAGTTATATTCTTGTACATAGGAGGCAGTATTATAGTAGTTATATTCTTGTACATAGGAGGCAGTATTATAGTAGTTATATTCTTGTACATAGGGGGCAGTATTATAGTAGTTATATTCTTGTACATAGGAGGCAGTATTATAGTAGTTATATTCTTGTACATAGGGGGTAGTATTATAGTAGTTATATTCTTGTACATAGGGGGCAGTATTATAGTAGTTATATTCTTGTATGTAGCGGGCTAGTATTATAGTAGTTATATTCTTGTACATAGGGGGCAGTATTATAGTAGTTATATTCTTGTACATAGGAGCAGTATTATAGTAGTTATATTCTTGTACATAGGAGCAGTATTATAGTAGTTATATTCTTGTACATAGGAGGCAGTATTATAGTAGTTATATTCTTGTACATAGGAGGCAGTATTATAGTAGTTATATTCTTGTACATAGGAGGCAGTATTATAGTAGTTATATTCTTGTACATAGGGGGCAGTATTATAGTAGTTATATTCTTGTACACAGGAGGCAGTATTATAGTAGTTATATTCTTGTACATAGGGGGCAGTATTATAGTAGTTATATTCTTGTACATAGGGGGCAGTATTATAGTAGTTATATTCTTGTACATAGGGGGCAGTATTATAGTAGTTATATTCTTGTACATAGGGGGCAGTATTATAGTAGTTATATTCTTGTACATAGGGGGCAGTATTATAGTAGTTATATTCTTGTACATAGGGGGCAGTATTATAGTAGTTATATTCTTGTACACAGGAGGCAGTATTATAGTAGTTATATTCTTGTACATAGGAGGCAGTATTATAGTAGTTATATTCTTGTACATAGGGGGCAGTATTATAGTAGTTATATTCTTGTACATAGGAGCAGTATTATAGTAGTTATATTCTTGTACATAGGGGGCAGTATTATAGTAGTTATATTCTTGTACATAGGAGGCAGTATTATAGTAGTTATATTCTTGTACATAGGGGGCAGTATTATAGTAGTTATATTCTTGTACATAGGAGCAGTATTATAGTAGTTATATTCTTGTACATAGGGGGCAGTATTATAGTAGTTATATTCTTGTACACAGGAGGCAGTATTATAGTAGTTATATTCTTGTACATAGGAGGCAGTATTATATTACTTATATTCTTGTACATAGGGGGCAGTATTATAGTAGTTATATTCTTGTACATAGGAGGCAGTATTATAGTAGTTATATTCTTGTACATAGGGAGCAGTATTATAGTAGTTATATTCTTGTACATAGGGAGCAGTATTATAGTAGATATATTCTTGTACATAGGGGGCAGTATTATAGTAGTTATATTCTTGTACATAGGAGGCAGAATTATAGTAGTTATATTCTTGTACATAGGGAGCAGTATTATAGTAGTTATGTTCTTGTACATAGGGAGCAGTATTATAGTAGTTATATTCTTGTACATAGGAGGCAGTATAATAGTAGTTATATTCTTGTACATAGGGGTCAGTATTATGGTAGTTATATTCTTGTACATAGGGGGCAGTATTATAGTAGTTATGGTCTTGTACATAGGGGGCAGTATTATAGTAGATATATTCTTGTACATAGCAGGTAGTATTATAGTAGTTATATTCTTGTACATAGGGGACAGTATTATAGTAGTTATATTCTTGTACACAGGGGCAGTATTATAGTAGTTACATTCTTGTACATAGGGGGCAGTATTATAGTAGTTATATTCTTGTACATAGGGGGCAGTATTATAGTAGTTATATTCTTGTACATAGGGGGCAGTATTATAGCAGTTATATTCCTGTACATAGGAGGCAGAATTATAGTAGTTATATTCTTGCACATAGGAGGCAGTATTATAGTATTATATTCTTGTACATAGGGGTAGTATTATAGTAGTTATATTCTTGTACATAGGGGGCAGTATTATAGTAGTTATATTCTTGTACATAGGAGCAGTATTATAGTAGTTATATTCTTGTACATAGGATCAGTATTATAGTAGTTATGTTTTTGTCCTGACTGGTCAAAGTACCCATGAGAGTCTCTAGTTGTGTGTGTTTCCTTTACCTTTGGAAGTGATATCCCTAGGATGCACTATGTGAGAATAGTATGTGAGGAATACAAGCATGTGGAGGCTACACTAACACTATTCTAGTGTTCCTGTCTTGCGCTGATGCTACAGGACTAATCACAGGTCTTCTGGGTCTGGGAGGAGGAGCTACACAATATATGGCTGCGGGTTTTTAATATGACGACTGATCTGTATGAGGACTTTTCTATAAACTCTAATATTTTCATTACATTCTTGCAGTAGGATTTGCCCCTACCTCTGATGTCTTCTGATGTTTCTTTACTTGTTGATTATTAGAATGGACTGAAGACGCGATGAGACGCTTATAAGGTGATTTTACGAACCAGATGTTATCAGAAGAGAGAGATTCCACAGATTTACAACAACGGATTCAATTACATTTGTGCCTGACGCGTTTCGTGGCTTCTCATGTATCTGCTTTGTCATATCTAATAACAGAGACCTGTGTTCTTTTATTAACTCCTCCAGGGGTCAGGAGGCCGCGTTCAGGTGAAAATGCGAAATAAGGTGGGGGAGAGGCTGTATTTATAGTCTTGTGGGTGGCCGCAGGGTCCCAAAGAGTTCATTGAAAACAATGGGATTTCGAAGGGAACGCCAAAAGATAGAACATGCTGCGATTTTTGTGAATAAGTCTATCTAAAAGAATGGAGTTCATATCAGCGCAAGTTTACGTGAAATTCTCCTGCCATGTGAATAAGCCCTTAAAACACTATGTGCGGGTCTGAAGCCCATTAGTGGGGTTAGTAAAAAGGCATATTGCGGTCTCTAATGAGTTAAAGCTACGGATTAGCTGTTACAGAACAGCCAAATCACAGACCGGTCGTATGCAACTCGCAATCGTACACGACTTGCACTGCAGTCTATGATGGCAAAGTCACGTGCGACTTGTAATCTGCGACAAAAAATCCAAAAATATTTGCATTTTTGCGACTCTCGTGCTGCAGTTGTGTTCGGTTGTAGATTACAGAGGGACCTTCTTAACAATGCGATGTCCGTGTCGCGCGACGAGTCGCTGTGCAGCCTCAGCCATAGACTGTAATGCAAGTTGTGTGCGACGGACTTATCCGCAACCTTTCTGCTCCGTTTTATTGGAGGCCCTTCACACCAGATGGAATTGTGCGCAGGTCGCGGTGCAGATGCGGATTTTGCCAATTAATGCAGATTTTGCTGTGTTTATACAGAATTGCAGAATTTCTTAATGTTCTTTTCTGCAAACTTCAATTGCGACATTCCGACATTTCCGCGAGACGCACTAATAGTTCTGCAGTAGAACGCTTTTCGCTGCGGAATTTAATCTTGTGGTTTTGATGTAAAGAGGAGCGGATTTTAAGAAATGCGAAATTAAAAAAACCCCGTAATGATAACATTGTGACGCAGAAACGTCCACGCGGACTAATTCTGTCTCACATGTAGCTAAACAAGCTAAAGTGAAGCTCCTAAACAGCGGTGCCGCGGCGCACTGCAGACGAGTCGCGCGCGGTTTAGGTCACGTGACTTCTCTACGCCTTCGCTTCGTACAGTACCTCTAGTCTAATAAATGAAGGTAAAGTATAGATTACCAAACTAATTGATAAATGAGACGGTTCTGCGGCTGATATTAGATACATTCTGCTGCAGAGCGTATCCAACCAGTGTATCTAAGCAGCAATAAAATAGAGGCATTCTCTGGTAATGAATCTATAGATCAGCACAGATCACTGCGGCGGGACTTCTCATCCACCGGTAGCGTTTGGGGGGTGATAAGTGACGCCAGGTGGGAATGTAGGGTCAGGGATCGGCACTTCTCTGTATCTGGGATTAAAAAGTCATTAGGAACCCGTGCAGCGAGGGAGGTATCCATGACGCGTATCTCAGCACGACGTGCGCTATGCTGAATGTTCACCCTAATATCTAATGATCATCGTTGCCCTCGCTGGTAGTTCAGATACTAAGCAAACAAGCAAGCGTATATTATAATAGTAAGTAACCCAACACATGGGGGGGGGGGGGGCAGCGGCAGGGGCGGCCAAGGCCTGTAGAACATCGGGCCGTCCCTCTCAGCCGCGCCTCAAACGCTGAAGCTCCTGGTTTGGTTTTTTGTGGACCAACAGTCTATATTAGAGCTTTACTGAGAAAATGGGTTCAACCTAAATCTCCTGGTTGTTGAATAGAATGCTAGAAAACGGTGAAGACTGACAACTGCAGAGGGAGGGAATAGAGGAGAGGAAGGAAGTTCTGGGGAAAATTCAGATTTGTAAATACTTGCCAACTTCTTAAAAGTTACGTTTTGTTAAACGTAGCTTGTGTGGCGGGGGGCACAAAAAACAGATACGAACTGCATACCCCCTAAAAGTCATACAGACCACAGACTCCTAATCCCTAAACTAATACAGACACCAGACCAGGTCCCCTAAAAACAGACCCCCTATACAAATAGAGGAGCCAGACCAGGTCCCCTAAAAACAGGCCCCCTATACAAATAGAGGAACCAGACCAGGTCCCCTAAAGACTACAGATCAGGTCCCTTAAGCAAATACAAAACCCAGACCCTCTAAACAGATAGGGACCCCAGACCAGACTGACTAAATACAGACTCCAGACCCATAAAATACAAAC
Organism: Eleutherodactylus coqui; assembly: GCF_035609145.1. Classification (NCBI taxonomy): domain Eukaryota; kingdom Metazoa; phylum Chordata; class Amphibia; order Anura; family Eleutherodactylidae; genus Eleutherodactylus; species Eleutherodactylus coqui. Next base: position 309,297,228 of record NC_089839.1, read on the forward strand.
CCTAAACCATAACCTCTAACAGAGACCCCTTATACACCCCCTAATACTGACCCCAGACTGTGCCCTATACAACTACAGACCCCTTAATACAAACCCCAGACCCTCTAAACAAATACAAACCTGAGACTATATTCTTTAACTACAGACCCCTGACCTCTAATATATAGACACCAGAATAGTGTCCCAAAGTACATACTCCCTAAAAATGGCAGATACGAACCTCTAAACAACGTGGACCCCAGATCAGACCCCCTAATACAGACCCTAAGTACATACCCTTAAGCAAATACAGACTTGAGACCATACCCTCCAAATACTGACCCCATACCATTACCTCTTATACAGACCCCATAATAGACCCCCTAATAGTGACCCAGACCACATCCTAAACAAATACCGAGGGATGTGCGGTCCGTGCTCTTCTTCATATGGTTCCATCTGTAAGCTCCCTCTTTTGCTTGGTTCTGGCACCCCAACACATTTGGTCCAGAGACTGCAGAAGGTGATTTGCCCACCTGGGTCTCAGTCTAGTTTCTGGGGTTATGAGGGCACTTAGCCCCGGATGGCTGGTCACACGCTGCGGCGCGTCATGGCGGCCCCGGTGTCAGTGGGGTACGTGACCTAGAGCCGTTGGGGTTGAGGCTAGAAGTGGTCACAGGTTCATGTGTGTTGTAGTGGTAGGAGTCGCCATGTGTGCTGCGCCCAGTAGTGTAGGGACCCACTAATAGAGGTCCCTGTGACGTGGCTTGTGGGCCTATACAAGCTTCTGTGGTGTGGGGTTTGGTCCATATCAGCCTAAGAGGGTGACAACACACGGTATATATTTATATCTGGTTCTATATACAATTGTTGATGATTGCAGGTTTTACCGTGACACGGGACATTGTCATGGTCCCTGATGAGCCCCTTGATACAATAACTTTATACTATATTTTTGTCGTTCGGAGAACCAATACTAGAGCAACAGAAATATATATATATATATCCCCCAGTTGGATCAGATCTCTTTTTATCCTGACCCTCACTATTGTATACCCCCCATCCTCTTTTTAATTAGGGTGAGGTAGGATTACATTCCTGTGCGGGGTTGTCCTTTTCAGGGCGGTCACTCCGCTATACAGGTTAGTGCTTGGGACGGATTAGGGTGCAAATAGGTTTTTTATTAGAAAGCCTAACAGTTCTGTTTTCTTACATGGTGCCGCCCTCCTGTGAGTCGTAGTATGTTGTAGATGTGGAGTTTTCATCTCTACTAATAGCCTGTATGTTCGCGCCGCGCGGCAGATAATATATACTTTACATTTCCCGGATTTCTCAGCTTTTCCTGCTGTAAGTGCAGTTTTTCACATGCACATACTTTACGACCCCATAGGCTTTAATGACAGTCCGTCCGTCCGCGGGTAATCCTGCGGGACAGCGGCGCTGCATCTCCTTCCAAACCAAAATGAAATCACACATTTTCCCTAATTACTTTACCATGAGGGGCTGAGCGCCCCTGCCAGGACGGAGCCCGCGCTGCCCGATGGTGAATGGATGGAGGACGCAGCGAAGGATGACAGGTAGTTTATAAAGACAGAACAAAGGGAAAACCTGAAACCTCCCGGGCAAAAATAAGGATTGCATCACCGCAAAAGTGGAAAATTCTGTATTTTACTCCATCCACAACGAGAGCTGCAAGAGACCTGCAGTCATACACACAGCTGTGAAGGTCTACACTGGAAAAGGAGACCAGCAGAATGCAGCTCTCGGTGTGAATGGAGTAGAAGATGGGACATAACTCACTTTATATTACATGCAGATGTGGGAGCTAGAATATTAGAACATTGCTAATCAAAAGTGAAAACTAGGGTGCTGAATATAGGGGCTCCCTATAGTGGGCACTGTACATGATGACGCTATAGCTGTAGCACTGTATATGGAGGTTCTCTATAGTTGGGCATTGTATATGAAGGTTCTCTATAGTTGGCACTGTGAATAGGGACTCTATAGATAGGCACAGTGTATGATGACTCTATAGCTTTAGCACTGTATATGGGGGCTTTCTATAGTTGGGCATTGTATATGGAGGTTCTCTATAGTTGGCACTATGTATAGGGACTCTATATAGTGCGGCACTGTAAATGATGACTCTATAGCTGGGCACTATATATGGGGGCTTACTATAGTTAAGATGGAAGAGGTAATAGTCATTTGCTTTAGGCCCAATGTCCATGGGTGGATTTGATTTGCGGAATCCGCACGGGTCACCCGCGCAGAAGATCCCCAATTCAAAGTGCCCATAGGGAAGCACTGGCATCCGCAAATGAATTTAAGCATACAGATTTGATTTGCGGACCACTTGGTGCAGAAAACAAATCGCAGCCGCTCCTTCTCAGTGCGGATTCCATGCAGACGGGCTCAATAGAAGTCAATGGATGCGGATGATCCGCAGCGCATCCGCAAATGCAATTGCGGATACACTGCAAATTTGAAGGTTAAAATCAATTAAGCCCAATGCCCACGGGGGGAGTGCCCACGCCTCTAGCCGCCCATACGAAACTGCGGCATCTGCAACTGAATTAAACCCTGCAGATTTGATTTCTAGGTGCTTTGCGGATGCTCCATGCGGATCTAAAATCGCAGCATGCTTCATTTTATCGTGGATGTGGCTCCATTCACCTCTTTTCACAGTCACCTGCAAGCCATTTCAAAGTCATTTTTAAGATGATTCGCAGTGCCCCCAGACTTTTGGGGGGGTGTTGGGACCATTGGATGAGGGCACACAAGGCGACTGGGCTCAGGACCCCCTACAGACCACCAGAAGAGAGGAGCGTCTGACCAGACTGTTAGGGGGTGTTGGGACCAGTGGATGGGGGCACACAAGGTGACCGGGCTCAGGACGCTCCCTACAGACCACCAGTAGAGAGGAGTGTCTGACCAGACTGTTAGGAGGTGTTGGGACCAGTGGATGGGGGCACACAAGGTGACCGGGCTCAGGACGCTCCCTACAGAGCACCAGTAGAGAGGAGTGTCTGACCAGACTGTTAGGAGGTGTTGGGACCAGTGGATGTGTGGTGGCACACAAGGTGACCGGGCTCAGGACCCCCTACAGGCCACCAGTAGAGAGGAGCGTCTGACCAGACTGTTAGGAGGTGTTGGGACCAGTGGATGTGTGGTGGCACACAAGGTGACCGGGCTCAGGACCCCCTACAGACCACCAGTAGAGAGGAGTGTCTGACCAGACTGTTAGGAGGTGTTGGGACCAGTGGATGAGAGAGGGCACACAAGGTGACCGGGGTCAGGACGCCCCCTACAGACCACCAGTAGAGAGGAGCGTCTGACCAGACTGTTAGGAGGTGTTGGGACCAGTGGATGGGGGCACACAAGGTGACCGGGCTCAGGACCCCCTACAGACCACCAGTAGAGAGGAGAGCCTGACCAGACTGTTAGGAGGTGTTGGGACCAGTGGATGGGGGCACACAAGGTGACCGGGCTCAGGACCCCCTACAGATCACCAGAAGAGAGGAGCATCTGACCAGACTGTTAGGGGGTGTTGGGACCAGTGGATGGGGGCACACAAGGTGACCGGGCTCAGGACCCCCTACAGACCACCAGTAGAGAGGAGAGCCTGACCAGACTGTTAGGAGGTGTTGGGACCAGTGGATGGGGGCACACAAGGTGACCGGGCTCAGGATCCCCCCTACAGACCACCAGTAGAGAGGAATGTCTGATCGTCCAAGAAGCACCAGAAGCTCCAACTGTTCCATTTTCTACCATCCAGAGACAGGGGGCGCCATTGTTACACGCCTCCGTCTGTCTGAACCATTTCCAGGCGTTTGGGTCAGGGACATTTGGTCTTATGGCCCCTCTTACATGTTCAGCCTCTGAAACGCACCGAAATTTGTGACAGAACTGGACGCTACCGAGGGGAACCAGGTTGTCTTCAGCAGTGAATCCAGGTGTAGTTTGGACACTAATGACAATGGCCATGATCATGTCTGGAGACCTCGGGGTGAGTGCACCAATCCTGCCTTTGCTTTGGAGCAGCACACTGCCCTCTGCTGGTGTGCTGTTCTGGGCGGCTATCCCATACGACAGTCGGTCCCCTCTAGTAGTGGTATGAGGGACAATGACAGCTCAGCGATATGTTCAGGACATCCTGCAGCCACGTGTGTTCCTCTCATGGCGGCTTCCAAAAAGGAACAAAATAATGCTCGGCTGCACACAACAGGGTACTAGAGCCTCCATGCCTGCCGTATCACATCTTGTATCCAAGCTAGAGGCGGTACAACAGGGTACTAGAGCCTCCATGCCCCCCGTATCACATCTTGTATCCAAGCTAGAGGCGGTACAACAGGGTACTAGAGCCTCTATGCCCACCCGTATCACTTCTTGCATCCAAGCTAGAGGTGGTACAACAGGGTACTAGAGCCTCCATGCCCGCCCGTATCACATCTTGTATCCAAGCTAGAGACGGTACAACAGGGTACTAGAGCCTCTATGCCCCCCGTATCACATCTTGTATCCAAGCTAGAGGCGGTACAACAGGGTACTAGAGCCTCTATGCCCACCCGTATCACTTCTTGCATCCAAGCTAGAGGTGGTACAACAGGGTACTAGAGCCTCCATGCCCGCCCGTATCACATCTTGTATCCAAGCTAGAGGCGGTACAACAGGGTACTAGAGCCTCCATGCCCCCCGTATCACATCTTGTATCCAAGCTAGAGGCGGTACAACAGGGTACTAGAGCCTCTATGCCCCCCGTATCACATCTTGTATCCAAGCTAGAGGCGGTACAACAGGGTACTAGAGCCTCTATGCCCACCCGTATCACTTCTTGCATCCAAGCTAGAGGTGGTACAACAGGGTACTAGAGCCTCCATGCCCGCCCGTATCACATCTTGTATCCAAGCTAGAGACGGTACAACAGGGTACTAGAGCCTCTATGCCCCCCGTATCACATCTTGTATCCAAGCTAGAGGCGGTACAACAGGGTACTAGAGCCTCTATGCCCCCCGTATCACATTTTGTATCCAAGCTAGAGGCGGTACAACAGGGTACTAGAGCCTCTATGCCCCCCGTATCACATCTTGTATCCAAGCTAGAGGCAGTACAACAGGGTACTAGAGCCTCTATGCCCCCCGTATCACATCTTGTATCCAAGCTAGAGACGGTACAACAGGGTACTAGAGCCTCTATGCCCCCCGTATCACATCTTGTATCCAAGCTAGAGGTGGTACAACAGGGTACTAGAGCCTCTATGCCCCCCATATCACATTTTGTATCCAAGCTAGAGGCGGTACAACAGGGTACTAGAGCCTCTATGCCCCCCATATCACATCTTGTATCCAAGCTAGAGGCGGTACAACAGGGTACTAGAGCCTCCATGCCCCCCGTATCACATCTTGTATCCAAGCTAGAGGCGGTACAACAGTGTACTAGAGCCTCTATGCCCCCCATATCACATCTTGTATCCAAGCTAGAGGCAGTACAACAGGGTACTAGAGCCTCTATGCCCCCCGTATCACATCTTGTATCCAAGCTAGAGACGGTACAACAGGGTACTAGAGCCTCTATGCCCCCCCGTATCACATCTTGTATCCAAGCTAGAGGTGGTACAACAGGGTACTAGAGCCTCTATGCCCCCCGTATCACATTTTGTATCCAAGCTAGAGGCGGTACAACAGGGTACTAGAGCCTCTATGCCCCCCATATCACATCTTGTATCCAAACTAGAGGCGGTACAACAGGGTACTAGAGCCTCTATGCCCCCCATATCACATCTTGTATCCAAGCTAGAGGCAGTACAACAGGGTACTAGAGCCTCTATGCCCCCCGTATCACATCTTGTATCCAAGCTAGAGACGGTACAACAGGGTACTAGAGCCTCTATGCCCCCCGTATCACATCTTGTATCCAAGCTAGAGGTGGTACAACAGGGTACTAGAGCCTCTATGCCCCCCGTATCACATTTTGTATCCAAGCTAGAGGCGGTACAACAGGGTACTAGAGCCTCTATGCCCCCCATATCACATCTTGTATCCAAGCTAGAGGCAGTACAACAGGGTACTAGAGCCTCCATGCCCCCTGTATCACATCTTGTATCCAAGCTAGAGGCAGTACAACAGGGTACTAGAGCCTCTATGCCCCCCGTATCACATCTTGTATCCAAGCTAGAGGCGGTACAACAGGGTACTAGAGCCTCTATGCCCCCCGTATCACATCTTGTATCCAAGCTAGAGGCGGTACAACAGGGTACTAGAGCCTCTATGCCCCCCATATCACATCTTGTATCCAAGCTAGAGGCGGTACAACAGGGTACTAGAGCCTCTATGTCCCCCGTATCACATCTTGTATCCAAGCTAGAGACGGTACAACAGGGTACTAGAGCCTCTATGCCCCCCGTATCACATCTTGTATCCAAGCTAGAGGCGGTACAACAGGGTACTAGAGCCTCTATGCCCCCCATATCACATCTTGTATCCAAGCTAGAGGCAGTACAACAGGGTACTAGAGCCTCTATGTCCCCCGTATCACATCTTGTATCCAAGCTAGAGACGGTACAACAGGGTACTAGAGCCTCTATGCCCCCCGTATCACATCTTGTATCCAAGCTAGAGGTGGTACAACAGGGTACTAGAGCCTCTATGCCCCCCGTATCACATTTTGTATCCAAGCTAGAGGCAGTACAACAGGGTACTAGAGCCTCTATGCCCACCCGTATCACATCTTGTATCCAAGCTAGAGGCGGTACAACAGGGTACTAGAGCTTCTTTCTAGGGGAGGATGTTACTGGCAATGTTTGTGTATATACATAGTAGTAAGGCCCGCTGCCATAGGATTGCATGCACACAGCCACGATTTGTCTACGTGAAATCGCAGAGGCGCGCACAGAAATGTCAGTAGTGACGGGCCGGCTCCGCTCTGGCCGGCAACCAGCACATAGCAGAGACGGAAGACGTCGGGAGCGCGTGAGCCGCAGGCCTCTGCAGGGGCACGGGTCCACATTCCGCCGCGAGAATTCTCGCAGTCGGACCCGACTCGGCCGCCTGCAGGTGGCTTAATTATCAGGAAATGATAGTAGCAGTGTTTCCGCCACACTGCTCTGCTACATACATTCTTCATACAACAGAGATCAAAAGCAGCACAGCAGCCACTGATCACCCTCTGGTCATGTGACCCTGGACTCCTGCCACACAGGTGACTGGTCACATGACAGGTCTTATACGCATATGGCTGCTGTAGGTGTTTGTTAGTATTCCATCCCCTGGAATACTAACGATTACCTAGCCGGACAGCAGCCGTGTGCGTACTGGACCTGTGATGATGTCATTGTCATGTGATCAGGGGCGGAGCATGTAACTCACTCATGCACGGAGTGACAGGGGGTCGTTCCAGGGGGGGTAAGATGTTACTCACGGGCGTTGGAGTTTTTACGTTCGCCCGTCAGTGATGTAAAAACATGTGAACGTTTGTGCACCTGTTCAAATGGCCCTGGCCAGGCGCATATATGCCGAGGCCGCAATGCTGTGGGCGGGTGGAGACAGTTTGGCTCTGCTGTCACCCCCCCCCCCACCCAATGGCATTGTGGGAGGGGAGACAGCAGAGCTAAAGCCCTGCTAAACTGCCGCCCCTTACATTTTCCTGGCCGTTTCTCGGTAAGAGGAGGAGGCAGGATGGGGCAGAAGCTAGTGTGCTAAGCCCCGCCCCCTCTGCGCCCCTTGTTGCAGCCAGCAATGGGAGGGGCGGGACAGGGGCATAGCCTATCTCCACCCCCATCCCGCCCCCTGCAAATAGCCGGCAAGGGGCAGAGAGCAGGAGAGAAGGGGAGGTGGTTTAGCAGTCATAGTGCTAAACTCTCTCCCACCTCCCTTCTCTGGAAGCTCCGATAGGCTCCCATAGGTGTCTATACAGCCGCCACCTGTGTAAAAGCGCCTGGCTGAAATGCACTATCTTTGCCAGCCGCGCGCTTTTTCGCTGCGGAAATACGCCCATGTGCATAAACCAATGCATCAGAGAGACAGCGTATATCAGCCGGGGAGTGAGAACCCAACCGATATGTGTGAATCCAGCCTAACAGGGAGTGTATATATAGACTTCTTCTAGGGGAGAGATGCTATGGACAATGGGTATATCTATCTATCTATCTATCTATCTATCTATCTATCTATCTATCTATCTATCTATCTATCTATCTATCTATCTAAGGGCGTAACTATAGAGGGTGCAGGGGATGCGGTTGCACCCGGGCCCAGGAGCCTTAGGGGGCCCATAAGGCCTCTCTTCTCCATATAGGGAGCCCAGTACTATGAATAAAGCATTATAGTTGGGGGCCCTGTTACAGGTTTTGCATTGGGCCCTGGAGCTTTAAGTTATGCCTCTGTGCAGCATGGTTTAGGTATGGGTACAGGTACAGATAGAGGGGGGCCCCAGCTTACCTTTTACATCAGGGCCCCTGAGCCTTTAGTTACGCCCCTGTATCTATATATTCCTAGGGAAGGGATGCTACGGACAATGAGTGTACTCCTAGTGAACAGGGACTATATTCCCAGTGCTGGATGGATACATTTCCATATATTTTAGGTGCTACATTGTAATGTATCTGCTGCTGGGAACAGAGATGTGCAATAATGACTAACAAGTTGCTAAATAAGCCACGCCCACAGAGTAAGAACTGACAAGGATGAGGGGACTGCGCAGAAGAGAGCAAGGAGCTGGCGGTGCTTCCTGCGCAGAAGAGAGCCTGGAGCTGGCGGTGCTTCCTGCGCAGAAGAGAGCAAGGAGCTGGCGGTGCTTCCTGCGCAGAAGAGAGCAAGGAGCTGGCGGTGCTCCCTGCGCAGAAGAGAGCAAGGAGCTGGCGGTGCTCCCTGCGCAGAAGAGAGCAAGGAGCTGGCGGTGCTCCCTGCGCTGTTTGCTTCTACCTCCTATAAACAAGTGTAATACAAGACAGAGCCGGATTTAATATCGCTGCTTGTTTATGAGCGTCTGTAAGCAGCTCAGCTCTAATCTGCGCGGGCTGCGTGATGGGCTGCGGACAGAGCGCTCTGATAGGCAGCGGCTTAGCTGCGGCTTTCTTGTCTCGCTCTGAGCACTTTTATGAACATTAATTGGAGCCTGGGCAGGAAATGAAGGGCTCTTGGAACGAGGCCTTTTGACCTTTAATTCCTTTTTTAATAAAATCATTAAAAGCGACCTTCTCCATATGAGACGCTCCGGGAAACGCCGAAACAATTCATCGCAGTAAAGCATAAACATGTAATATGTTTGTGCTGAAGCCCCGCTGCAGGCCCCAACAAATTGATGCTGGCAGCGCAGACAAGGCTGCTCCTAATGAAGGCGACCCCTGCTCCGCTTCCCGACTCCAACGCTTCTCCGTAGAATGGACTCGCTAGAAGCCGCGCCGTATTACATAATCTTCAAAGGCCCAATTATAGAAAAGAATGGTCATTGTGTAGGGAGCGGCGGGAGAATGTTTAATGGCTCATTTTTCAGCCTCCATAACTTTTTTAACTTTACGTCGACATAGTCGAGGGGGGGGGGGGGGCTCAATTGTTTTTGTGGGACGCTCTGTAGTTTCTATTGGTACCTATTTTGGAGTTCATATGACTTTTGATCGCTTTTTATTAAATTTTTCTTAAAAATCGGTTGACCGAAAAAGTGGGATTTTTTTGTTTAGTTTTTTCCAACCGTGCAGGATAAATAATGCGCTACTTTGATTGGATGATAACAAACATGTATTTTGTTTTTATTTTAGTCCCGATAGAGGACTTGAACATGCGATCGTTTGATCGCAGTATGATGTAATAGCATGGTATTACATTATACCATGATCTGACAGGTAGTCTATTAAGATGTGCCACAGGCATGGCTTCATAGGCAATCTACTCTGGCAGCTCTGAGGTCGATGGCAACTAAACAGCACCCTGCAATTTCATCGGTGGGGGGCCGTTTGGTACCCCCAAACTTCGATTGGGGCATTTAAATGCTCCTGTCAGAATTTATGGCAGCATTGACAGTGTTAATAGACATGATCATGGAGTATTAAGGGGTTAAATGCCGCTATCAATTCTCTTAGTAGCACTGAAATGTCCTGAACAGCCCCATCCCCACGATGAGGTTGCCATGTGGTTTTTGGTTATTGTGGCAGTCAGGGGTCTTCTGAAGGCCCCTGGGGCTGCTATGAATGGTTGCCTATTAGATGGATCCGGTACTAGTGCAGTATGTCTCCACCAGAAATATGGGTGGAGACATGGGTTGGCTGGGCTGAGTTTCAGGGAACCCCCAGGTCACGCCCACAGCTACCGATTGGCTGCCGCACACACACCTCCCCAGACACACATGTACCGACCATCCCCCTGACAGCTCACACATCACCTCGCCGGCCTCCTATCTCCACTCCCATCCCCACACATCGCCGAAGCCGGCCCCTCCTGTAACTCTCCCCGCCAGCCTTCCTCTTTCACTGAGCCGCACTTGCATCTCCACTCCTGTCCCCGGCCCCGCTCTCATCGTCCATGACGCCCCTCTGAGCCACGCTTGCATCTCTGCTCCCGCCCCCCACCGAGCCATAGACAGCCGGGGGTCACCCGCTGCTGCCTTCACATTTGGCCACTCAAACAGGAAGGAGGAGAAGGATGGAGGCTGTTCACCGGCAGGTCACCTCCACTCCCGTCCCATCCCCCACTGGGTTATAGACAGCTGGGACTTACCCACCGCCGCTATTCAGATTTGGCCGCTTGAGCAGGGAGGAGGATGGAGGCTTCCACTGCTGGGTCATAGACAGCCGCGGCTTACCCGCCGCCACTATTCAGATTTGGCTGCCTGACCAGGGAGGAGAAGGAAGAAGATGAAGGCTATACACTGCCGGCAAGGTAGCCCATTGGCAGCTGTGAGCGTGACCTGGGTGTTCCCTGTAACTCAGCCTGGCCAACCCACGTCTCCACCCATACTTCCGGTGGAGACATACTCCACTAGTACCGATGGAACCATAGTGCCGGAGATTTACCAATACTGATATAGAATGCAAGAAATTATATGGTGCAAAAATAGCTGAAAATGCAGCAAATTTATGGGGCACGACGGGGACCCAAGACGAGACACTTCAGGCGCGTCGCCTGAAGAACTTTACCTGTGTCTTAAGTAAACCTGCTGAACTTTGTGACTTGTGTTAGCCGCATTCCTTCTCCAGACATTTTTCAAAACATTCTGGGGGGTGGGGGTGTAGTTGGTAAAAACCTTGTAAAACACTTCATTATGCCGCAGATCAGCTCTGGATTACCAGAATTTTTGGATTATCAAAAATGTAACTTTTTTCTGTATTCCTCAAACATGACTGTCCCGCTGTGTATCCGCGCCTTCCAAGAGACGCTGAGAGTCTGAGGGATTCCACTGACATGATCCCATAAATCAGTCACAAAGCTGCACAAGTTCAGATGAGGGAGCGCGGCCGCGTGCGGAACATCCCGTGCGTCATCCGCAGATACTCTCTGACTCGACTCTTCCTCTCCCCGGGGAGACCGACGGTGAGAACTTCTCAGATTTTATCTCGCAATCATTTATTTTGGAAATATTAAACTGGGAAGGATTTATTTATCTGCAGTCAGCGCCCGTCTTCCTGCCCGCTGGCCTATCTGCTGTAAACAGGATGGCACCTACTGCAGGACAAGTCCCCCGGGGTGAGAGAAGGTCACTTACTGTGTATGGCTGACAGCGCAGAATATTCCAACAAGAAATGTCAACTTGTGTTCAATGCAGAAGAAAAACCAAAAGTGTCCATCGTTTATTTCTGTCAATTAACAAAATACAAAGTGCCTGAATAAGAGACAAATGTAATCCCATCAAAATTTGGAGTGACGCCCTTCACCTTCATCAGTCCTTCCAGGTATTCTTGCACACAGTTTTTGAAGGAATTCGGCAGGCAGGTTATTCCAGACATCTTGGACAACTAAGCACAGATCTACTGTGGATGTCGGCTCGCTCCAATCCTTTTGTCTCTTCATGTAATCACAGGCTTCTAGCACTCCCTGCTCTTTACGCTGAAGATAGTTCTTCAAGCGGATTTACTACATGCGTGATGACAAAGGGACCCATGTAACGCGGCGCGTCCGCCTTCATGTTCTTCTCACCTGGAATATATGCAACGACGAGGTTAAACCTGGCAAAAAACAACGCCCACCTGGCCTGACGATCTGTGAGTCTCTTAGCATTGGCGAGATATACCAGGTTTTTTAGGATCAGTATACACGGTAATGGGATGCCTTACCCCCTCAAGATGGTGACGCCACTCTTCTAGAGACCAATTAATGGCCAATAACTCACGATTACCCACGTCGTAGTTACGTTCCACCGAACTGAACTTCCACGAGAAGAATGCACATGGGCAATACCCAGGTCTCCCACTTGACGCGGGTATATCGGATGTGACCTCTGTGACCTAACCCAAACCTCCCCCTTTCTTCAATTAAAACGCTGCAACTTCTAGCTTGGATAAATTTTGGCCACAGCGGCCGTTTATTAAAATTCTTATTAACAATTGGTCAAAACATCAAATAAAACAACCCACTGAAAAGGGGGAAGTCCCTGGAGCCTCCAACCCCCTCTGTCGCCTCCCCAACAGGGAAAAGGATTTCCGTCCTGCCTCCCGCCGCTCTCTCCCTCTATCCGACTCGGGAGACTGAAATCCTTCCCGCTAAAACCCTCCCGTCGCAAGACAGCCGACTCGGGAGGCAACACACAACCGGTTGCCCCTAGTCGCCCTCCTCCTCCCGACTCAGAGAGGCGCGAGCCGTTCCTCGGCTAGCCACGTTTCTCTGCAGGGACTACGGCCTGACAGAGCCGGGAGGCGACAGGCTGACCACACACACTATACCAAAAAGGGGGAGGGGGGGGGGGGAGGTAGCCATCAGCCCCCGTTCCCCCCCGCCCCGCACATCAGCTGGCTCCAAGAACTCCCCCCCCCCTTCCGAACGCCACCGCCAGCATGGCATGACCCCACAGAACTAACGCGCGTTCTATTCCCTCCTGAACCCCCTCTAACCACAGATCCGTCCCAATCTCGTTGAGATGCACGCCATCGCTCCTCCAATAGTTTCCTACTCCCTTCTCAAGATCTATGTGCCGAACGGCCACTCCTCCATTACGCGCAACGAAGCGTGAAACCTCCCGGTTAACCTTGATCCTGGCCTTGTCTATCCCCCGCACTGAGCGCGCGTTGCGCCACACCTTGCGAGGGACCATCTCTGACCAGACCAAGATCAAGCCCCGGTACATCTGCATCATACGAAGCATATCGTACCGGATGTCCCTACCTAGGTCCCTAAAGGGTCTCCGCCCCAAATCGTTGCCCCCGACGTGCAGTACGAGGATGTTAGGCGGCCTGTCTAGGGAGACTAGGCGCTGAACGTCCTGTAACACCCGGAACCAGGCCATGCCCCGCACTCCGATCCATCGAATTACCGCCGTCTCTTTACTTAGCCTTAACTGTCTACCGTTAGGCCTGATCTTAGCCCTCTCCCCCCCCCAATACACAAAAGAGTGGCCCATTATCCACACCAACGCGGCTCGATGATCTGTAACAAAAGAAAAACAACTAGTCGTAATTAACCCCGCCGCAAAACCGTCCCCCCCCCCCGCTTAAAGCAAATGCGGCCTGATATAACGTTTAAACCGTCCCGACTTCCACCGACCGATGCCCATCACCGCCTGACTATCCAGTCCCCTCTCTGCTGCCTCCGTTGCCGCGCCTATTCTAAAAGAATGTGTCCCGAAATTAGAGCTGTCTAATCCCAGCGTATCTATCGCTCTTCTTAACACCGCCTCGAACTGGAACCTTGACAAAAAACGACCATCTCGGTGCTGCAGAAGAGGCCCTACCCTGACTCCTGCTAACAAACTGTAGTCCTCCCAACATTTAACTGGGCACATGGACTCTCCCCGCACTTGTCCTAGCGACACTCTCCGACCTCTACCCTCTTGATCCATCTTAGAACGACGGATGACTAATTCCAACCGCCCTTTTATAACCTTGGTATCCTCGCTTTGTAAACCCCCCCCTTTCTTTTTGCTGGGGGAAACCAGTTCCCCCAGCCGAAGAGCCCCAAAGAAAGCTAATGAAAAAGCCAACTTAAAAAGCGAGTATTCAAACCCGTCCCCGCATATCTCCCCCAATGCGCCCCCCAATCTTTTCAACAAGTCGAACGAGATTGGCCGACGCATATCTGACTCCCCCCGCCCCCTTCTAAACCCCTTTAGTGCCTGTCTCACTACAAAATTCTTTGTAACATCAGTCAAACCCTGCAACTTAGCGCCAAACGCCACTCCTCCCATAAATTTGTTAACTCTGGCGACTGACAACCCTGTCTCAGAACTTTTCCCCAACCATCCTAACAACGCCCTTCCCTGTCCTCGTCTGAACGCACGATTCCCCACTGCTGCAGCCACTCCTCCCAATCCGACCAGGCTGCCCTATAAGACGTCCACGTACTCCGAGCCAGTGAGGTACCTATCAAGTGCCTCACTGCTCGCTGACCACGCTCCAGATGTGTCTCGGGCAAGACACCCCTTCCTTCTCTGCTGCCGGGGCCAAACGTCGGAATCGCTCCCACTGGCAACGAGAAAGAGCATCCGCTAGTGAGTTGCTCACCCCCGGCACATGTACCGCACCTATCCAAGCGTTAAGTGATAACGCTTTCAGCACCAGGTGGCGCAGTAAGGCCACCACTGGCGGGGACGATGCAGACAATTTATTTATCGCCTGCACGACCCCCAGGTTGTCGCAGTGAAAGCGTACTCTCTTGTTCCTAAATTGCTCGCCCCATATCTCCACCGCCACTATAATGGGGAAGAGCTCGAGTAGCACCAAGTTCCTTACCAACCCTGACGAGAACCAGTCGCTCGGCCATCCGGCCGCGCACCACTGGCCCTGGAAGTAAATCCCAAAACCCGAACTCCCTGCGGCGTCAGTAAACAATTCCCAATCAAAATTGTTTACCATTTCCTCCATCATTACTGACCGACCGTTGTAGTTCTCTAGAAACGCCGCCCATACTGCTAAATCTTTCTTGAGTTCCTTACCTAGCCGGATAAAATGGTGGGGTAACCGAACCCCCGCCGTTGCTGACGCTAGCCTTCTGCTGAAAATTCGCCCCATCAGCATTATTCGGCAAGCGAAATTAAGCTTGCCCAATAACGATTGGAGCTCCCTCAAAGTGACCTTGGTGACAACCCTTGCTCTTTTTACCTCCGCCTTTAACTCTGTCAACTTCTCCTCGGGCAATCTGCATTCCATTGCAACCGTGTCAATGGTAATGCCCAGAAACTTTAAACATGTAGTGGGCCCCTCTGTCTTCCCAGGCGCCAAAGGCACCCCGAATTGACCGGAAACCCATTGAAGTGACCCCAGCAAAGTTGCACAAATAGGCGAACCTGCTGGCCCTATGCATAGGAAGTCATCCAAATAATGGCTCACTGACCTAATCCCCGTGCAATCCCTAACTACCCATTCTAAAAAGGAACTGAACGCTTCAAAATAAGCGCAAGAAATGGAACAGCCCATGGGTAGGCACCTATCCGCAAAATAACTTCCCTCCCAAAAACACCCTAACAAACGAATGCTCTCGGGAGCAACTGGGAGCAACCTAAACGCAGACTCGATATCCACCTTTGCCAGCTTCGCTCCCTGCCCATACCTGCGGACCCATTTTATTGCGGCGTCAAATGAAGTATACACCACAGAACAAATTTCCGGGTCTATACCGTCATTTACTGACGCCCCCTTTGGGTATGACAGGTGGTGTATGAGTCGAAACTTGTTAGGTTCCTTCTTAGGAACAACCCCCAGCGGTGAGACCACCAGGTCCGCCACGGGCGGGGAACGGAACGGTCCCGCCATGCGGCCTAACTGAACCTCCTTAAACAATTTTTGGGTCACCACAGCCGATTGCCGAATCGCTGACGGCAAATTCTTGGTTGTGACCGGAACCCTATGAACTGGGGGGGGAATTCTAAAACCGTCCCTAAAACCCTCAAACAATAAACTCGCCTTATCTCGGTCGGGGTACCTATTTAGAAACGGCACCATCTTTGCCAGTTTCACTGGTGTCATCCCTTTTTCCAGGTGCCCCGAAACCCTTTCCTTTTCCTTTTTTAAAGCACTTTGCTGCTCCATGTGACGTGCCGTTACACACGGAGCAGACGTGCTTGAACCAGCAAGAGTTCCCGAATTTGCATTGGCCGTCGTTAAACTGCCAACACAATCCGAGCCTATGACTCCCTGACTGTCCTCCCTGCCCCCCCCCTTGGGAACCACTGGCCGAGCTGCTAGTCCCGGCCCCCCCCTGAAAGGGCTGACCAAACCTAACTGGGGCCATTACCCGCAACCATAGGCCAATATCTTTCTGATCCCACCGAATAGACGGTCGGATCGCTTTCTGCTGACGAAATTGTTCGTCGTACCTAAGCCACGTCTGGCCCCCGTACACCCTGTACGCCTCACCTATCGCATCGAGATAGCAAAAAAGGCCGGAGCAATTCTCCGGCGCCTTTTCACCTATAACGCTGGCCAGAATAGCGAAGGCTTGCATCCAGTTGGAGAACGTCTGTGGAATCAGTCTCCACCGACGTTTCTCCTCCTCTTCCTTCTTGTATTCCGTCCTTTTCCCTTTATCTAAATTGAATTTTTCCAAAGGGAGAAGGGAAAAGATCTCGACGTATTCGTCGCGCCAAATCTTTTCTCTAACCTCCTTCTTTAAGTGTGCACCTAGGGGGCCCTCGAAACACACATAAACTTCCCCCTTCGCTCTGTCATCCAAGCGAATCCCTTCCCCATCTTTCTCCGTCTGGACCCCTACCGTAACGGGCGCTACCTGCTGCCCTAAAGACGCCCCCGCCGTGCTACCACCCCTAGCGCTATCGTCGGCGATCGAAGCATTGGACGGTAGCGTCCAAGCAGCTACTGGCGACGGCCCTGCTCTTGCGTCTTGCTTGCGCCACAACTCCCATAATCCACCCAGAAATAACCCAAAATCACTCGCTGCGCCATGTGTGCCTGCCATCGCCCCCCCATCCCCTGTCCACCCCCCAAAACTATCTCCCGCGTGCGCAACGCGGCTAACTGCATGTAATGTACTGTCCCCGTGTGTTTGCTCACCTGGCTGCGTAGGGGCTGTAGTCCCACCAGCCGCCGATCCTCCCTCCAGCGGATCCGATTCCTCGTCAGAGTGTGGTCCGAACTGACGACCGGGGTCCTCCTCTGGCTGCATACGCACCTCCGGATTCGCAGCCGCCTGCCTGCTGCTCGGCCTGGCTCTCACGGGCCGCACTTCAGATAGTCCATGGAAGTTACTGTGGGGCTGCTCTGCTACCACCGGCTCTCCTGCAGAGCGGCCCCACGCTGTAGCTCTGTTCACCGCCGACAGCCCGGTGCTAGGCCCCGCCCCCCTGGCAGCACGGGACCTAGTGCCGGACGCTGCGCCGTGCCGCCCGGCGAGATTCCTCCCGGGCCTGCGCTCCCCCGATGGCATGGATGGTGTAGGGAGCCGGCCCGGAGGGGCCCGTGAGGGACTCTCTATGCGGCGCCGAGGCTGTGGAGCCTGATCAGGGCTCAGACGCGCCGGAGCGCGGGCCCTCCTCGTACTCGGCCCTCTCGCCGATGCTGCAGGTGTCTGCCTGCTCCCTCCTGCCTCCTCCCTCCGGCCACTAGCAGTCCCCGACAGCGCTCCCGCTGCTGCCTCCGGTGTGCGGCTCCCCGCAGCGGCTGTCCTTCGCCCCCTTTCTCTCACCGCTGTTGCTGCAGGGGCTCCGGACGCCTCTCCCCCCGATGCTGCTGACCGTGCGGGTGCCGCTTCCACCTCCGATGGGCCCAGGGCCCCGACATCCAGGACCCTCATGAGCCAGTCGATGCCCCGCTCCTCCACCGCTGCCCGGATCTTCTCCATGGCGGCCTCCATGTCGAGTAAGTCCTCTTCTGGGCGCTTCCTGACGATCACCTTCGGGCTCTTCACGGACAGGTCTTGGGACTTCGTTCTGCAGACTTCGGTCTTGGGACTTCTGTCTGGGGTCTTGGGACTTCTGTCTGGGGTCTTGGGACTTCTGTCTGGGGTCTTGGGACTTCTGCCTGGGGTCTTGGGTCTTCTCTACCTCTTCCCTCTGGGCTATACCCAGGTCTCCCACTGACTTCCTGAGACAATACAGCCCCTCCCCCACCTCAGACGCATCGACCTCAATGAAGAACGGTCGCCGCGCGTCAGGCTGTATTAGCAGCGGGGCAGCAGTAAACGCCCTTTTGAGATGACTAAAAGCCTCTAGGGCCTCAGGCGAACATCTTACCAAGTCGGCACCCTTCTTGGTAAGATCGGTCAGGGGTTGCGCAATAACAGAATAATTCTTAATGAATTTACGGTAAAAATTTGCAAAACCTAAAAACTGCAGTAGAGCTTTCGGGTTGTCTGGTCTGACCCATTGGGAGATTGCTGCCACTTTATCAGACTCCATCTGAATCTCCGTGGGTGAAATCACATAACCAAGGAACGACACTTGTTTAGTACCAAAAATACATTTCTCCAACTTGACAAAAAGTTGGTACTCACGCAAACTGGTCAGAACCAGCCTCAGGTGCCGGACATGTGAGTCCCAGTCTGGGGAATACACCAGAATGTCCTCGGGATATATGACCAAGAATACCCCCAGGAAGTTGTGGAAGACCGTGTTCATAAATCCCTGGAACACAGCGGGGGCATTACAAAGTCCGAAGGGCATAACTAGAGATTCAAAATGTCCTAACGGGGTGTTGAACACGGTCTTCCATTCATCTCCCCTTCGGATGCAAATTAAATTGTAAGCCCCCCTTAAGTCCAGTTTGGAAAACCAGTGGGCCCCTACCACCTGATTCAACAAGTCAGAAATTAGGGGCAAGGAGCTCTGGTTCTTCACTGTAATTTTATTCATAGCCTGACAATCCACACAAGGCCTCAATGTCCCATCCTTCTTTTCTACAAAGAGGAGACCTGCCCTGGCAGGGGACCTGGACGGACGGATATGACGTTTGGCCAGAGACTCTGAGATATAGGACTTAAGGGCTTTGTGCTCACGGCCTGACAAATTGAAAATGGCTCCCTTAGGGATGGGACTGTCGGGGATCAAATCAATACCACAGTCCCACTCCCTATGAGGAGGCAAAGTCTCAGACAGTTTCTTGGAAAATACGTCATGAAAATCAGACAAATACTCAGCAATAAGTATGATATCTGCTGAACACATGGATATAGTAGCTAAGTGACTATGACAGGACAACCCAAAATGTGTCAATTCCCGGGTGGACCAATCAATTCAGGGATTGTGCAGTGCCAACCAGGGCATGCCAAGCACTACATCAATGGACATCCTTTCCATTACAAGGAACAACAAATTCTCAGAATGGAGAACACCCACAGTGAACTGTAACATGGGAGTCCTCCACTGTACAACCCCTGCAGACAGAGGGGTAGAATCAATACTAGTGAAGCGGATGGGAATCTTTAACGCCGAGAATTCAGTCATCAGAGGTCTGACAAAACTTAAAGGGGTTGTCCCGCGCCGAAACGGGTTTTTTTTTTTTTTTATAACCCCCCCCCCCCCCGTTCGGCGCGAGACAACCCCGATGCAGGGGTTAAAAAAAACAAACGGAGAGTGCTTACCTGAATCCCGGCGGTCCGGCGTCTTCATACTTACCTGCTGAAGATGGCCGCCGGGGTCTGCTCCCTCCGTGGACCGCAGCTCTTCTGTGCGGTCCATTGCCGATTCCAGCCTCCTGATTGGCTGGAATCGGCACGTGGCGGGGCGGAGCTACACGGAGCCGGTATTCTGCACGAGCGGCTCCATTGAAGAGAGCAGAAGACCCGGACTGCGCAAGCGCGGCTAATTTGGCCATCGGAGGGCGAAAATTAGTCGGCTCCATGGGAACGAGGACGCCAGCAACGGAGCAGGTAAGTAAAAAACTTTTTATAACTTCTGTATGGCTCATAATTAATGCACAATGTACATTACAAAGTGCATTAATATGGCCATACAGAAGTGTATAGACCCACTTGCTGCCGCGGGACAACCCCTTTAAACTAATCAAATTGGCGGCAGCCCCCGAATCAATAAAAGCTTGACCGGACCGAGTGAAATTCCGGAAGCCAATCTGACAAGGCACCAACAACTTAGGGAGTACCTGTGATCCTAGGCGATACTCCCAAATATTGCCTAGGATCTGAAGTTTTTCCTGCGGTTCAGACTGCTGTCGCAGATGTCTCTGAGGACAGGTCACTACACGATGTCCGGCTTTCCCACAATAGAGGCAGAGGTGATGAGTCATCCGGAACCGTTGCCATACCTCGGGACTTAGGTGATCCACTTCCATAGGCTCGGCACCAGAAGTTGGCATGGGAGAAGTGGGAGCGGGTCTGCTGGATTCCCTAGTCTTACGGACCTGATGTTCCTCTTTTCTAGATCTCAGCCTCCTGTCAGCTTTGACCGCCAATTCCATTGCATCATTCAGTGTCACGGGAGCGAGATGAGAAATGAGTAGATCCTTGACTGTGTCAGAAAGACCGAACAAGAACACATCTTCAAGGGTGCTATCGTTCCAAGAGGTGTCACCTCATACAGTCTTAATTTAGAGCAATAGTCCTCTACCCACTGCTGCCCCTGACGTAGAGACATGAGATGAGATACCACCAACTCCACCAGGTCCGGCTTATCAAAAATACCTCCAAGTTCCTGAAAAAACAAATCAACTGACTGCAGGCAAGCCGAACTCACTGGCAAGGAGTAGGCCCATGTCTGGGGGGGGACCCCGAAGTAAGCACATAATCAATCCAACTTTCTGGGATTCTGAGCCGGAGAAGCAGGGCTGCATCCGAAAATACAATCTACATGCCTGCTGAAAAACAAAAAACTTGCTCCTCTCCCCTGAAAATATCTCAGGAAGAGGACACTTGGGCTCAGGAACAGAAGGGGGGGGGGGGGGTAAAAACATGCACTAACTCCCGCTGCTCCTGGGCCACCATACGACCGGACAGGTCTTGGATCACGACCACTAAATCCTGTAACTGACTTGCGAGGGTACTCATGGCCTCCTTTGGAGAGCAATTTTAAGGACCAGTTATTATGTTACGGTATACTGCCCTTGATACGCTAGCCCGGGTGCCCCAGATCTCAGCCACAACCCTTGTACCTGCCTACTTGCCTCCGCTCCTGGATAACCCCAGGCGGGCAACTGGGTGGCGATCCCTACTCTCACTAGGGACCGAAAAAGGGACGCTGGCGTACCTGGATGGAAAGGGTAGAATACCGACAGAAAAGGCAGATGAAAATAACCAACACGAACAATACTAAGCAGAACTGAGGCAGATGGAGAAACCTGGCGAACGAAAGCAAAGTATAGCAGACAAGCTGACAGAGGAAGGAGACCAACAGAGGCAGACTAGCTAGCACACTGAGGAAAACCAATAAACAGCAGTGATTGCCAATCTATGCCCAACCTTCAAACAAAAGCTTCCGCCCAGGGGCAGAGAGAGGGAGCCAACTCCCAACAGAACATAATAAAAGGGAGCTTGTGCACAGCAGCTGTACTCACAGGTGCACGCTCTCACGGCGCCGTGCGCCACCAGTATCACGCTGCCCACGCCGGCCAGGCACCCGCGCCCCGGCAGCCGGACAACAAGCCGGGGGACGCACCTGACCGTAGATCCCCGCACACCGCCGCCCTGGAGGACCAGCAACTGACACCAGTCCTATGTTTTCATGAATAGTTGAGTCCCTTTACCTTCTTTCTGTATAGAAGATATGACTTTTTGGCCGTAGTTCTTTCATGAAGACCACCTTTGGCCAGACTTCTCCAAACAGTAGATGGATATACCTTGGGTCCTACTGGTTTCTACCAGCTCTAAGCTGATGGCACTGCTGATATCTTCTGATTTCAAAGGGAAGTAAGCATGTCTTTCGTCTACTGCACTGTTTCATTGGCCCACCACTGTATCCATGGTCCTTAATGTTGCCTGCTTCTTTGTGCTTCTTCAAAAGAGCATGAACATCACAGCTTGAAACCCCAGTCTGCTGTGAAATCTTGGCCTGGGAGAGATTTAGCTGATGCAGTATAACCACCTTGTGTCTTGTTGCTGTGCTCAGTCTTACTATGGTGTATGACCTGTGACATGAAACTGTCTTCCACAACCTCACCTTTACAGCAGAGTTTAGCTGTTCCTCACCCAGTTTTAAGCCTCCTACACAGCTGTTTCTGTTAATGTCAGTGTCACAGCCTACATATGAAAATGGCAATCATTATAACCTGTTCGGTATAATTGGTTAATCATACACTTGCGTATATATAATTGTACAAAATCCAGTGGGCTCTAATAAAGGTTCGGGGGCAGTCAGTATAAATATGTATGTATGTATACGAGGGGTTGCTGAAAAGTCTTTGGCTTTACCCAGAAAGAAATGAGATAGGAAGATGACACTTTCCATTGATTCCACATCCTCTCCACTGATGCCAACACACTTCTTACATCAGGATTTCAAGTTCTGTAAGCCTTGCAAAAAGAAGGATTTCGGTTGTGCCTCAAACCAGTCATCTGTAGCAGCCATGGCATCAGAAATGGGGTGACGTTTGGTCCCCTTGAGGTGGTTCTTCAGGTTTGGAAACAGATGATAGTCGGAGGGAGCTAGATCTGGTGAATAAGGTGGGTGGTCAACCAGCTGGAAGCCTAGCTCCACCAGTTTTGTCGTGGTCGCTTGTGCAGTGTGAGCGGAGGCGTTGTCTTGCAGGAACAAGATTCCTTTGGACAGCTTGCCGCACCTTTTGGCCTTCAGAGCTGCCTTCAATTGGTCCAAAAGTCCAATGTAATACCTTGCATTGATGGTGGAACCATTGTGAAGGTCGTCCACTAGCAGCAGCCCTCCTTATCCCAGAACACAGACGCCATCACCTTATTGGCTGAGAACCCCTGGGCCTCCACTCTCTGACTGCTCCCCCTAGTGGTGGCTGTATATATCTGTACACAGACGCCATCACCTTAGTGGCTGAGAACCCCTGGGCCTCCACTCTCTGACTGCTCCTTGGTTTCAGGGTCATACAAATAAATCCAGGTCTCATCCATGGTGACCGGTCGGTCCACGAAGTTCTTATCAGTCCGGAAACACTGACAAACGGACCGAGAAGTTGTCACTCGATGCTTTTCTGATCTGTTGTCAGACATTTGGGGACCCACTGTGCAGATCGCTTCTTCATGGATAATGACACAAACACGTTCCCCATAAACCCCCATGATGGCGGCTATTCCTGCAGCTGACATTGGCCGATTCTCCAGTATGAGGTTGTGCGCAGCATCGCCGATCTCCGAAACAACAACCTCTCTTGGTCGTCCAGGACGTTCCTCATCATTGGTGCTGAAGTGGCCCGTCAGTTCTTAACTGTAGAATATGAAGGGCATTGATCCCCCAATGTCTGCCACATATCACCAGGAATATCCTTCATGGACTTTCCTTGCAGAAACAAGAATTGTATCACTCCTCTGCTCTCATTGGCTGTGAATATCGCCTTAGACTCCGCCATTTTGTTTTCCTGCGTGCCGAGATCACTGCTGCCATAAGCTACAAACACAACATTATGAAAACATATATTAGACACATAAGGCTTTCATGTGATGTAACATTCGTTACCATAGAAACAAAAAAAGAACACAAAGCCAAAGACTTATCAGCACCCCTCGTATTTAGCAATCCAGGCTGCAGCTGCTACATGGAATAAGAATTGGAACCTGACTGGTTGCTATAGGTAACTGCTCCTTTTTTCTCTTGCACCCCTTTTGCTACATGCCCCTCCCTGCCCCCGCTGTGTGTTATGACCTGACGAACGCCCCTCCTAATCTTGCACAAGCGCTCGCTCCATCTGGCGCTCCGTCCTATAACCCGGAGGATTTCTCGGTCTCGTATGGGAGGTCATGAAGTCACAGATTAAAAATAGAGCTTGGAGTTTGGAGTAACGCTCGCGGCTCGGACTGCTGATAGATCTTTGGTCGCTGTTCAGTATTTCAGCTCTGCTAAGCCAAGAGTGGATCGTCAGCGCTGGACGGTGCGGAGCGCAGGACGTGGCATTATGTAACCAGTTCACCCCTGTTGTGGAGAGGACTTTACAACTGTCTGGTGAACATTGCGCACATGTAATAAGTCGTCTCTTGTGTAATATGTGAGACATTCTTAGGTGTTATTATCATCCAGGAGTGGAGCATGAT